>NC_090812.1:158053667-158303709 GCF_000390325.3 Nicotiana tomentosiformis | reverse complement strand
ATCATCTTAGATTCAAAGCGAAATGTAACATTAACGCCTATTCAATAACAAACACTCACAGATCTCAATTCAAGTTCAAAGCATACATATTCTTATAATTTCATGACATCAAAATCAAACAGAAGCATAATTTAAGGAAGAAAATTACCTCGACAGCAGCGGAAACAATAAAAGCTGGACCAAATAAAGGTTAAAAAAAAACTTTAAGAAGAAGCTCAACAACTCAAATGGAGAAAAGCAGCAATAAGTTTGGATTCCACATCTCTTTTGAAAAACCCAGGAAAGAGAATTAGCTTTCATATCTCAATTCAAAATTCCAGTTGCTCAGTTCTCTTGTTTCAACCATTTCGTGTGTGCTTCTGATTTTTCCCTTTAACTCCCTGAATTACGTGTGTATGTGAATGTGTGAGAGAAGAGATCAGTGTGTTGGTGAGAGAGTGACCATGGAGAAGCGGGCTGCTAGGAATGGTGTCGAAGGAGAGGGGAAGTTTTGTCCAAAAAGAGGGAGACCGTCTCTATTGTGGTTTTTTTTCCTCTCTTCCTTTAGGGATTTAGGTTTTTTTTATTATAAAAGGGTTGTGGGTTAGGGAATGGGTAAATGGGCTGAAAGGAGGAGTGGGCTGTCAGAAATTGGGCTCAAGTTTGGGCCAAATTTGCCTTTAAAGGTGGCCCTTTAACTCTACAAAGCTAAAATTTTAATTTCTTTTCCAAAAATGTCATACCATAAAAATGTAAAATCAATCCTAATTAATTAAAATATCTATATTATGACATGAAACTATTTTTGTATTTTCAAACATATGTTAAAAAATTAAAACTAAAAGTTGACTGAAATCCTATTAAAAATAAAAATAAACAATTTTTTTTTGAAATATTCCTTTTAAAAGTTACGCGGGTCAAAAATTACATGCTTACAGCTGCCCCTCTTTGCTTGGAAACACGAAGAGTTTTTGGAGCAAAGAATAATAAGCAACGTAATTGATTTATGACCCGACGCTTATTCAAAACGAAACAAAGACGGATAAAAGATTGTTACCGAGCCCTGGTATTTGAGCTGCCTACATATCCTTGGCTTTAAAGGAATCAGGTCACGTGTAGTTCAGAGGTGAATAAAGTAATGGAGTGTGTGGAGAGGATGAGAGAGTCGAGTGAGATACCGTTCCGTCGAGGTTCCGGTCCGCGGTCCTGTTATTACATCAAAATAAAAAAATAAAGAAGACTAACTAAGCCTGTCAGCTATGAGTTACAAGATTCCTATCTATAAGTCTTCTGAAGCTTGATCTTGAGGCTTGAATGGTTCTTCATGCAGACTTTTGATTTGAACCTTGCTGCTTGCTAACTGCAGGTGCTGATTCATTCTTCTACAGCTTCTTCGGATCAAGACCGGACATGCGGTGCTCGTGTATTCATCCATGTCTTGAGCAGTTCATGTCTTTCATCGGCTTATGCATTTTGGATTCACTTCTCTTTTTTCTTTTTTTTCTTTTATTCTGGATTGAGACTTCTTCATTTGGTCATCTCGGACTGTCAGCTCGCATTCTTGAGGCGAGCTTCTACTACTTCTAACTTGAATTGAATTCTTAAATGACTTCCCTCGTTCTCTAGGTGGGCACCTGATGACTTAAAACTCGAAATAAATTCCCTCATTCTCCAGGTGGGCGCCTGCTGACTTAAAAAACTTGAAATAAATTCCTCCATTCTCCAGGTGGGCGCCTGACTTAAAACAGAAATGAATTCCCTTATTCTCCAGGTGGGCGCCTGCTGACTTAAAAACTTGAAATAAATTCCGCCATTCTCCAGGTGGGCGCCTGTGCTGACTTAAAACACAAATGAATTTCCTCATTCTCCAGGTGGGCGCCTAATGTTGACTTAAAACTTGAAATGAATTCCCTCTTTCTCCAGGTGGGCGCCTGATGCTGACTTAAAACTTGAAATGAATTCCCTCGTTCTCCAGGTGGGCGCCTGATGCTAACTTAAAACTTGAAATAAATTCCCTCATTCTCCAGGTGGGCGCCTGATGCTGACTTAAAACATAAAATGAATTCCCTCGTTTTCCAGGTGGGCGCCTGCTGCTAACCTAAAACTTGAAATGAATTCCCTCGTTCTCCAGGTGGGCACCTGATGCTAACTTAAAACTTGAAATGAATTCCCTCGTTCTCCAGGTGGGCGCCTGATACTAACTTAAAATTTGAAATAAATTCCCTCATTCTCCAGGTGGGCGCCTGATGCTGACTTAAAACATGAAATAAATTCCCTCGTTTTCCAGGTGGGCGCGTGTTGCTAACTTAAAACTTGAAATGAATTCCCTCGTTCTCCAGGTGGGCGCCTGCTGACTTAAAAACTTGAAATAAATTCCCTCATTCTCCAGGTGGGCGCCTGTGCTGACTTAAAACAGAAGCCTGATGTTGACTTAAATCTAAAATAAATTCCCTCGTTCTCCAGGTGGGCGCCTGATGACTTAAAACTGAAATGAATTCCCTCGTTCTCCAGGTGGGCGCCTGCAAATGACTTGAAAATTAAAACAAATTCCCTCATTCTCCAGGTGGGTGCCTGATGACTTTGAAACTTGAAATTAATTCTCTCGTTCTCCAGGTGGGCGCCTGCAACTACAACAAAACGGAAACAACAAAAGAAACTTTTTCTGCCCCAGTTTACACTAGGAAGATCTGTGAGTTATTAGCAGAACTATGAATTACCTATGATATTGATGAAGGATGCAATGATGAGAGCAAAATTGAAGACTCGACTAGGATGTGTGTCTCCTAAAGAAATAAACATCTGAAAAACCCAAACTAGGAAGTGCGTCTCCTAAATTTGAGATTGAGCTTGCAGAAAACTATAAATTAAGCTTGACTAAACTAAAAACTGACCCTATTCTCCAGGCGGGACCCCTGATTTCAAGAAAACTAAAGATTGATGACTCAAGAAAACTAAAAGTTGACCTTTGTTTTTTTTTTCTTTCAGACTTCCCTTTTTTAAACTTATTATCCTAGGAGAAAATTCATCATACTAGGTCTTTTTTTTTTTGGTATCTTAGGAGAAAGATTAATCAGACTAAGACTTCTATCCTAGGAGAAAGTTCATCAGACTAGGTTTTCTATCTTAGGAGAAAGATTCATCAGACTAAGACGTTTATCCTAGGAGAAAATTCATCAGACTAGGTTTTCTATCTTAGGAGAAAGATTCATGAGACTAAGATTTTGATCCTAGGAGAAAGTTCATCAGACTAGGTCCTTTTTTGTTATCTTAGGAGAAAGATTCATAAGACTAAGACGTTTATCCTAGGAGAAAATTCATCAGACTAGGTTTTCTATCTTAGGAGAGTGATTCATCAGACTAAGACTTCGATCCTAGGAGAAAGTTCATCAGACTAGGTCTTTTTGTTATCTTAGGAGAAAGATTCATCAGACTAAGATGTTTATCCTAGGAGAAAATTCATCAGACTAGGTTTTTGATCCTAGGAGAAAGTTCATCAGACTAGGTCCCCTTTTTTTGTTATCTTAGGAGAAAGATTCATCAGACTAGGTCCCTTTTTTTTTGTTATCTTAGGAGAAAGATTCATCAGACTAAGACGTTTATCCTAGGAGAAAATTCATCAGATTAGGTTTTCTATCTTAGGAGAATGATTCATCAGACTAAGACTTTGATCCTAGGAGAAAGTTCATCAGACTAGGTCTTTTTTTGTTATCTTAGGAGAAAGATTCATCAGACTAAGATATTTTTATCCTAGGAGAAAATTCATCAGACTAGGTTTTCTTATCTTAGGAGAAAGATTCATCAGACTAAGATTTCGATTCTAGGAGGAAAAATGTGAAGAGCAATGGCAATATTTTATGCACACTAGCAAGACAAATAAAGGCAAAGATTTGAGAAACTTCCCTTTTGTCGGCTCTTCTCTTCTTTTTTTTCTTTTTCTTTCCTTTCTTTTTTTTTTTTTGAAAACCCAAATTCCTTGCATTGCTTTGTTCCTGTTTCAAACAAAGAAAATTTTGTCAGTTTTAAAAGTGGTGGTCGGTTTGCGGCCTTGAGTCTTGGGTGGCTTGACTTTGTGATCATACCACTTTTGGAAGACTGACTGCATTGGTAGTTGGTTGCACTGCTGGGAGACTCTATTTTTCCTTACAAGGGACTTTTACTTTCTGTATCAACCATGATTATTTCACACCCAGCACCATTTGTATTTGTGGCTCAGTCAGCCTTATCTCAAAAAGAGTTTTCTTTTCTTGGATAACCTTTCTGATATCTTGAATGGCTTTGCTTTTGAAGCAATTTATCCATCAGAGAGAATCATAACTGGTAAGAGCCTTTTGCACGATGTGCACTCTTCATAGTCATTGTTCGGTACTTCAGAGAATCTCTGATTAACCTTGAGGTTATCTTTGCTTGCTTTACCCGAATAGGTTGATAATAGTCTTTTGGGGGGAAGCCTTTGCATGAATCCTCAATGTTGACTGTAACAACTGAGTGTGCTGGCCAAATTTACCTTGTGCAACTGAAAAGCTGGTAGCAGATTTTGAAATCTTTTCCTGCTTGTTTTGACAAGGACTGACTCAGAGCGAATGACACAATGATGCGAAGAAACAATATTAACAAGAAATACCCCTGTCGGGAAGGAAAGGAGGAAGATTTTTTATTTTTTTATTTTTTTATTTTTTTTGTGGGGGGAGGGGGGCAGCTAGCTTTTATGATCATGACATACATTTTGGACTTAGCGGCCTGATCTTCCAAACTGATCAAATCTTTCCTTTTACCATTCCTATGACATTTGAAGTCAGGCTTGTTTGTGCCAATTCTTTGCATCAACTTCATGACTCACTTTCGACTAGTGGTGCCCCGAGGGGTTTTTACCGACAAGTCTCTCTCATTTATTCATCTATGCTTACCGTCGTCTTACAGTGCCCGTGAGGGTTTTCACTAGTAAGACTCTCTCATTTTTTCTTCTTTATTTTTCTTTTTCTTTTGCTTTCTTGTATGAGCAACTTGACAGTGTCCTATGTCGTGTGACAACTGCTGCTCTTTGCATGCGTTTCTTGGCATTCTTGAAGGCATATCGGTAGGTCTTTATTTGGAAGATTTTTGGATAGGGTTGGAAAGATGGGTCGGCATGGAGGCTCTAAGTAGACTCAATATGATGGATTGTACACTTTACAACTCTTGGAATCGACTCTTTTAAAAGTGAAATAAAATCTTTTCCCCAGTTTTAGATATTGGGAATTTTTGGATTTTTTTTTTTTGAATTCTTATTTGGCTGGACCGAACCGTATAAAGCTGCCTACGTATCTTTTTTTTTAAAGAATCAGGTCTAACGTAGTTCAAACATCTGACCTAACTATTATTTTTCATCTTTCTTTCTACTCTTTTTTTTCTTTTTCTGTTTTTTTTTCTTTTTTTTTTTCAAAACAAGTTGCCCAACTTCTATTTTCTGGGGGCATGAGCTTTTTGACTGTTCTTTTCTTCTTCTTTTTTTTACTTGTACTTTCTAAGAGTTACCCAAGTTTGTACTCTTTGGGCATGGACTCTTTTTTTTTTTTTTGGACTTTTAACTCTAAACTTGATTCCAAAAGAGGGTGGTCGAAGAAAATAACACATGCTCAAAAGGAGTAACAAAGGGTATAAAGTGTTTAGGTAGCACAAAAAGGGCCTCCCAGCCTCGAGAACGCCAAACATATTATCTTTTGCGGTCACAACATTGATAACCATGTTTGTCTTCTTGGTTTGTCGTGGTCGAAAAACACTTTCCATCCCTTAATGTCAAACTTTCCAATAAACTTCAATTGATTCTTCCTCAAACCCGACCTTCATAATGATTTGAAGGTAAAGATCATTAACCTCCACGGGTCATTTTATTCGAGCTTAATTCCAAAGTGTTTAAACTCTTTATTCATCCTCAAAAGTTCCTTTTTCTCATTTATCTAATTCAAGCTTAAATCAGTTTTCTAAGATCTGGCCAAAAGTTCCGCATGCATGTCATGTCACTAGAACTAGCGGCGAAAGAACTAAGCATAGAATGAAACAAGGACAAACTGTATTTCATTGAATAACGGATAGAAGGATTTGACAATAAGACAAACAAACTGAAATCCGAGTTACGATCCTAAAATAACCCGGCTAATGAAAATAGCAACAAAACGGACAAACAAGACTCACACAAACAAAATAGAGGGATAGAAGGGTTTGACTCAATAAAACAAATAAAATCTGGATCACACCCTGGAATAACCCAGATAATAGAAAAAACATCAAAACAAGCTACCAAGATTCCTTCCTAGTGAGGAGGGAATGACTTTTCAATTGCTAAGCTTGACATTTAGCCACAAATTTGCTCATCAGAATCACCATGGCCTTCTCCAATTTCAGTCGGCAAATTCCCGAGAGGATTCTCATACTCCATGTCACCACACATCATCCCCACAAAGTGTGCATCATCATGTGCATGTAAAGGATTCTGCGTGATATTCTGGGTGTCATTATCTTGGATCACAATCAGTTTTTCCTGGATCATCCTTTCTATTTCTCTTTTCAAATCCCGACAACTTTCAACATTGTGCCCATGGGCATTGGAATGGTATTCACACCTTTTAGAAGGGTCAAAGTTTCTTGCATGTGGGTTCACATGATTTGGAGGAATAGGTGCAATCATGTCATAATGCTTTAATTTCTCAAACACATTTGCATAGGACTCTCCTATTGGTGTAAAATTATCTTTCAACCTTTGTTCCCCTCTATACCCCTGGCTCCGTTGTGGGTTATAGGGCATTTGAAAATTTTGTGGAGACTGGTGGAGATTTTGCGGTGCTGGTGCTCGCCTTCTGGGGTGTCTTGGTGGCTGGACAACATACTGAAATGGAGCAATAGAGTATTGTGGGTTCTGAGGTGGATAGTAGTGCTCAGGGGAATCATCGGAAACCTGATGAGGCTGCTCATACCTTCGAGATATTCTCCTAGGACCTCTTCTCGACCTTATTGTCACCATGGTTTCTTCATCCTTCTCATTCGTGTCACTAAAATTATCAGATTCAATCTTTACAGCCTGAGTTGCAGCTTTGAGAACTGCTTGACTTATAATTTTGCCTGTCTTATGGCCATTCTCAACCATTTCCCCAATTTTGATTGCTTCCGAGAAGGATTTTCCCACTGTGGACATCATGTTTTGGAAATAATCTGGCTCTTGAGCCTGAAGGAAGACAGTGATTAGCTCGTGGTCATCCATGGGTGGCTTAACTCTAGCCGCTTGCTCCCTCCATTTAATGGCATATTCCCTAAAACTTTCAGTTGGTTTCTTCTTCAAGTTAGAAAGGGAATTGCGGTCTGTGGCGATGTCGACATTGTACTGGAATTGTCTGACGAAGGCCCAGGCCATGTCATCCCAGACATGCCAGTGAGAGGTGTCTTGATCAATAAACCATTCAGAGGCCACCCCTGTCAAGCTTTCCCCAAAATAAGCCATTAGCAATTCTTCATTTCTTCCTGCACCTCTTAGCTGATTGCAATACCTTTTCAAGTGAGCTATAGGGTCGCCGTGTCCATCATACTTTTCAAATTTGGGGATATTGAAACCAAGTGGCAAACGAACATCGGGGAACATACATAAATCCTTGAAGGCAACACTCTTCTTACCTGCCAACCCTTGCATATTTTTCAACTGCTGTTCTAAGCTTTTCATTCTTTGGGTCATTTCTTCTTGTGGCATCTTACGGGTAGGATTCTCAATCTTTGCAGGAAGATCAAATAGGTACGAGTGGTACTCAGGAGAATGGTATTGTTCTTGCTGGGTAGCAAATTGTGACTCGTGAGTTTTCTTTTGCACCACCGTCGGTTGTGGGATGGTGAAGACGGGTATAACAGTAGTGGTTGTCTGATTGGTTGTCAATGGCACACTTTGGGAGTGCGCAACAGAAGTTTCAGTTGTAGTCATACAGTTTGGATAAAGACTGAACCCAGGTGGATAGGATTGATCGGGCAATGAGACCGGAATGGTAGTAGTCAAAATGGATGTGGACTCTGGGAAACCATGAATAGAAAAAGGCGGTCCTTGGCCATTGGCCCATGCTTGACACATTTCAGTCATTTGCTGCTTCAGTACTCTATTTTCCTCAACCACAGTAGACTCCTGTAGAACCCTCTGACCCTGAGTCTCTTGAGCACTTGTAACAGCTTCGATGCCAGTTGTCAATGGCATTTTTCCCTTGGATATTGTGTTGCCAACTTACTACAAACCGACCACCTCAATCTTTCTTTACAATTCAAAACAAGAGACACGTTAGAATGGACTCAGTCGGTCCTTATTATTATCATCATTTTTTTTTCATTTTTGTTTTTGGTCGATCGAACCTGATGTGGGTTGCCTACGTATCATGTGGGAACATGAATCAGATCGTGCGTAGTTCGGGAAGATTAAGAATAAAGAAAATAAACTAACTATTTTTTTTTTCTAATTTCCGAAAGAAAGACTTATAAAGAAGAAAGAAAATATTTTTGGATTTTGATTTTTTTTTTTTTAATTTTTGAAAAGAAAGACTTCTAAAGAAGAAAGAAAATATTTTTTTTTGAATTTTGAATTTTGATTTTTCTTTTTCGGAATTTCGAAAGAAAAACTTCTAAAAATAAAGAAAGGAAATATTTTTGGATTTATGGACTTTTATTTTGAATTTATGAAAGAAATACATCTAAAGAAAAAAAAAGAAAATATTTTTGAATCTTGAATTTTCTTTTCAATTTTCGAAAGAAGAATGAAAATATTTTTGGATTTTGGGAAGAAATTAAGAAGAAAATGTTTTTGTATTTTTTTAAAAAAAATTGGGGTCTAAAGGAATGGCTTTCTAAAGAAGGAAGTAAAGAAAAATATTTTTCGATTTTTTTTTTGAGAATTGTGGTCTAAAAGAAAGACTTTCTAAAGAGGAGGTAAAGAAAAATATTTTTGGATTTTTTGAAAATTGTGGGCCGGAACCGATGAGGTTTGCCTACGTATCTCACATCCGGTGAGAATCAGACCGCGTAGTTCTGCCAGTTTTGACGGAACAAGGAAACCTGAATTTTTATAACATTGGCTTATTTTCTCTCCTTTTTTTTTCAAATTTTTGGCAGAGTTTCGAAATGTTTTTTTTTAAAATACCTACCTCACTCTTGTTATTTTTTCTTTTTCATTTTCTTTTTCCTTTCTTTTTTTGATTTTCTTTCCATATGCTAGCAGCCAGTCAACATGCAAGCCGAAATAAATGAATACACAAGTAGCACTTAAAATGCATCAGGATGGTCTTTTAATTTGGGTACACCTGTCCTTGACAGACCCAACCCCTGTGTTGAGTCCCAAAGTCAAATGCACGTGATGCAAACAAACGTTCCTAATAGGGATCCGGTATGAGGCTATGTTATTCTAAATTTAAATCCTGGGTGTATTGTTCTAGACCTGGCTTACCCGAGCGGACAACTCGAGCCGGGGGGGCAGCGTACCGGGAATCCAGAAGCTTTACCGGCTTTGCAACTTGTCCGAACCTCGTTCTAAAATTAAGATATGACTCTAACAGAAAAGAAGCCATGCGAAGCGTACGCTTCCCAGAAGATTTAGAAGACTCAGAGAGAAGAAGGGCTTCAGAGCAATTTATATACAATTCACACAATATCAAAGCGGTAAAAAAAAGCGGCATTTAGCACATTAGGCTCAAACACGTAAAAATCAGACAATCATGAAAGCCAATCATAACAGCTATTCTAAGCTCGAATTATGAACCCTGAACCAGAGATTCTAGGTTCGATCCCCAGCAGAGTCGCCAGAGCTGTCACACCTCCTTTTTCCCGCAGGGGGATAGGGGATAAGGGAATTTTTCCAAATTAAGTGACATTAATCGAAATGGAATTATTTATTTATTTCAGAGTCGCCACTTGGAATAATTTATGGTGTCCCAAGTCACCGGTTTATTTTAAAATCCCAAATCGAAGAAATTTGACTCTATTTATGGTCCGCGAATACAGAAGACCGGGTAAGGAATTCTGTTAACCCGGGAGAAGGTGTGAGGCACTCCCGAGTTCCGTGGTTTTAGCACGGTCGCTCAACAATTAATATTTGGCCTAATTATCTGATTTATTACATGTTTTAAAATCTATTGTGCATTACCGTTTCTATACCGCTTTTAATATTTATGAAATTTATTTCTAGAACAAGTCACGATGTAGTACACTTGTCATTTTGGCACACATCGCAAACCGCGCCACATGAAATGCACCCGCGATTTACGACATGCTTATTTTTATTATTGTTTGAAGTTATGATCGGGCCACATGAAATGCACACCCGAATTGGAGATTACGTATCGTGACCACGCCACGGGAACCGTACCCATGGCCACGATAATTTATATTAATCGCTCCTAAAGCAAGCTACGAGGTTCATGAGTGATTATTTTCCTAAGTTTGAGATCAAGCATGAAGGTTTAAGAACGATTTATTGTGACCAAACTACAAAATTGATTAAGCTAGTAGAGTTGTTGCTGTTGGGTAGTGAAATGGGCAATCGGTTGAGGTAACTATGTTTGGACCTAACAAGGCGTTTGACAAACAACTGCCGCACTACTATTTTATTAGTAATATTGATTAACATGTTTGGTGCATGACTGAGGCCACTCATGAACAACAGCGACCTAATGAGTTTCAGAGTCCATTTGACTCTTTAAGTTAATTCAACGTATTGGGCGGTGACCCAAGTAACTCAATTTTGGCCCCTATTGAGGCCTAGCATGTCCAAACATTGAATTTCTTTTGTCTCTAATCACCTGTGATGAAAATGTACATTTACTTAACATTTACAATACTAATTTGAACCATTTTCATCAAACAAAGTACTCATGAATTAAAGAATGAACTACTCATATGGAGGAAATCTCAAATTATGGAGGAAATCTCAAATTACAACTAAATGGCTACAGATTTGATGTTTCAACAATTGAAATTAATATTACAAACCATACATGTCATAAATGACCAATTCTTAAACTCTGCCCTTTATATTGACACTTTTATACATGAACTTCAGTTGGTTCCATAAGTGTTCCCAGAATTTAATTAACCAAACAGTTTGAACAGTAATTAGATCTGCAAAATGTGACTTCTAACACAACTGATTTCAAAATACAAAAAGCTCTTTAGTCACTAATTAGCATACTTCGATAGAAATCTGACATATTCAAAGCAAGCATATGGAATATAGTGACCGAATCATCTTAGATTCAAAGCGAAATGTAACATTAACGCCTATTCAATAACAAACACTCACAGATCTCAATTCAAGTTCAAAGCATACATATTCTTATAATTTCATGACATCAAAATCAAACAGAAGCATAATTTAAGGAAGAAAATTACCTCGACAGCAGCGGAAACAATAAAAGCTGGACCAAATAAAGGTTAAAAAAAAACTTTAAGAAGAAGCTCAACAACTCAAATGGAGAAAAGCAGCAATAAGTTTGGATTCCACATCTCTTTTGAAAAACCCAGGAAAGAGAATTAGCTTTCATATCTCAATTCAAAATTCCAGTTGCTCAGTTCTCTTGTTTCAACCATTTCGTGTGTGCTTCTGATTTTTCCCTTTAACTCCCTGAATTACGTGTGTATGTGAATGTGTGAGAGAAGAGATCAGTGTGTTGGTGAGAGAGTGACCATGGAGAAGCGGGCTGCTAGGAATGGTGTCGAAGGAGAGGGGAAGTTTTGTCCAAAAAGAGGGAGACCGTCTCTATTGTGGTTTTTTTTCCTCTCTTCCTTTAGGGATTTAGGTTTTTTTTATTATAAAAGGGTTGTGGGTTAGGGAATGGGTAAATGGGCTGAAAGGAGGAGTGGGCTGTCAGAAATTGGGCTCAAGTTTGGGCCAAATTTGCCTTTAAAGGTGGCCCTTTAACTCTACAAAGCTAAAATTTTAATTTCTTTTCCAAAAATGTCATACCATAAAAATGTAAAATCAATCCTAATTAATTAAAATATCTATATTATGACATGAAACTATTTTTGTATTTTCAAACATATGTTAAAAAATTAAAACTAAAAGTTGACTGAAATCCTATTAAAAATAAAAATAAACAATTTTTTTTTTGAAATATTCCTTTTAAAAGTTACGCGGGTCAAAAATTACATGCTTACAGAGGGTCGACATAAGTCTTATCCGGATGGTGTAACATTAACTCTAGAGTAGCCAAAGCGTCGGCAATCTCATTATGAATCCTGGGAATATGCCTGAATTCTACTGAACTGAATCGTTGACAAAGATCATGCAGACACTGTCGATACGGTTTGAGCTTCTAATCCCGAGTCTCCCATTCTCCCTGAATCTGGTGAACCAACAAATCTGAATCTCCCAAAACCAATATTTCCTGAACTCCCATGTCTATAGATAGTCTCAAACTCAAAATGCATGCCTCGTATTCAGCCATGTTGTTAGTGCAATAAAATCGAAGCTGAGCTGTTACGGGGTAGTGATGCCTTGTTTCAGAAATGAGTACAGCCCATATTCCGACACCTTTCATATTAGCAGCTCAATCAAAGAAAAGTTTCCAACTTGGTTTTTCATCATGATCAGCCTCGTCAACATACATCACTCCTTCATCAGGAAAATAAGTCTTCAGTGGCTCATATTCTTCATCCACCGGATTCTCGGCCAAATGATCGGCCAGGGCTTGGGCTTTCATCGCGGTCCGAGTCACATAGATGATGTCAAACTCTGTGAGTAAAATCTGCCACTTTGCCAATCTTCCTGTAGGCATAGGCTTCTGAAAGATATACTTTAGAGGATCCATGCGAGAAATGAGGTAAGTAGTGTAGAATGACAGATAATGCTTCAACTTTTGTGCCACCCAAGTCAGGGCGCAACATGTCCTTTCAAGAAGAGTATACTTAACCTCATAAGGAGTGAACTTCTTGCTGAGATAATAAATGGCTTGCTCTTTCTTGCCCGTGATGTCGTGTTGACCCAACACACAACCGAAAGAATTATCCAATACCGTCAAATAGAGAATTAAAGGTCTCCCAGGTTCTGGCGGGACCAGCATAGGTGGGTTTGACACGTAACTCTTAATCTTACCAAATGCTTCCTTACACTTATCATTCCACTTAACCGCAACATTCTTCTTCAGCAACTTAAAGATGGGCTCACAAGTTGTCGTGAGTTGAGCAATAAACCTGCTGATGTAGTTTAACCTTCCTAGAAGGCTCATCACCTCGGTTTTGTTCTTTGGCGGTGGTAATTCTTTGATGGCTTTGATCTTTGATGGGTCCAAATCAATACCGCATCCACTGACTACGAATCCCAATAGTTTCCCGAACGGGACACCAAATGCACATTTTGCCGGATTGAGCTTGAGGTTGTACCTGTGGAGCCTTTGGAAAAACTTTCTCAAGTCTCCAACGTGGTCGGACTGCTTCTTTGACTTTATGATCACATCATCTACATAAACCTCAATTTCCTTGTGTATCATGTCATGAAATATGGTAGTCATTGCCCTCATGTAAGTTGCCCCAGCATTCTTCAAACCAAATGGCATTACTCGGTAGCAGTATGTCCCCCATGGTGTGATGAATGCTGTCTTTTCTGCATCTTCCTCATCCATCAGGATCTGGTGATATCCCGCGTAGCAATACACAAAAGACCCAATTTTATGCTTGGCACAATTGTCGATCAGAATATGGATGTTTGGCAATGGAAAGTTATCTTTTGGACTTGCCTTATTGAGATCACGATAATCAACACAGACCCTGGTCTTACCATCTTTTTTTGGTACTGGCACGACATTAGCTAACCAAGTGGGATATTCGAATGACCTTTGCGTCAAGCTTCTTTGTGATTTCTTCTTTGATCTTCACACTTATGTCAGTCTTGAATTTCCTTAACTTTCGCTTGACTGGAGGGAATGCCGGATCAGTTAGCAATTTATGAACTACCAAATCAGTGCTCAAAACCGGCATGTCGTCATACGACCATGCAAAAACTTCTTTATATTCCTACAGTGCTTTGATTTATTCTTCCTTAATGTGTGGTTTGAGATGCACACTTATCTTGATTTCCCTGATATTATCTTGATCTCCTAAATTGATTGCTTCAGTTTCATTCAGATTGGGCTTGGGTTTTTCTTCGAAGTGATTTAGTTCTCTACTGATTTCCTGAAATGCTGCTTCTTCATCATATTCTGTTTCATCATGACACTCTACTTCTCAGATTGTTATTTCGGAATTAGATTGGCTTTTAAGATTTGGCTGAAAATTCCTCATGCATGTCATGTCATTGAAACCAGCATAAAAAGAACTGTACAGAAAAAAGAAACAAAACCAAAATGAAACGCTATCAGGAATAATGGAAAACGAGAAATTATATTTCATTGAAAATAAAAGGATAGAAGGGTTTGTACATCAAAACAAGCAAAAAATAAGAAATCTGGATTACAACCCTGGAATAACCCAGATAACAGAAAGGAAAACAAAGCAAACTACCAAAACTCCTTCCGAGTGGGGAGGGGAGTTGCTTTCCAATTGCTAAGCTTCACATTTGGCCCAACGAGCTGCACATCGGCATTACTGGAGCCTTCCCCGATTTCCACCATATTAACCTCATCACACAGACTCTGGAACCTTTTGATCAACTCTTCATCAAAGTCGACCACAGGTTTTGGGGCTGCTGATATTGGGCGTTTTGCGACCCCTGGCTTGACAAAAGACTTGGAGATATGTGGAACAGGCTTAGGAAGTGACCATGCCTTTCTTTTCAAATTTTTTTCCTTTTTCATGTCCTTCCCTGTGAGAGTGAATCCCAAACCAAATGTACCGAATCTTTTGCGTGGACACACCGGATGTGCAGTACCCTGTAGAGACAAACCCAGGCCTTTGCCCGGCACAAAACCATTCTTCAACATTTCATTTGCTACCATGACGGACGTGGAGGGTAGCTTTGGACCTGGAATGCATTCTCCTTCAGGAATCTTCTTGACAGACACTGTTTCGAACGTTTGGTACACCCAAGGCCCTTTATCATCTTCAACTTCAATAAATGGAACAATTGTGTCATTATAAGCAAATAAGTTCTCATCACCGTGCACAACTATTTCTTGCCTGTCCCATTCGAACTTTACCATTTGATGCAGAGAAGACAGGATTGCCTTGGCAGCATGTATCCAGGGCCTGCCCAATAACAAGTTGTAGGAGACAGCCACATCTAGCACTTGAAACTCCATAGTGAACTCAATTGGCACTATTGACAATTCGAGCATTATATCACCGACAGAATCTTTCCCTCCTCCATCAAAGCCTCGAACACATACATTGTTCATGTGGATCCTTTCAATGCCGATCTTCAACTTTTGCAAAGTGGACAAAGGGCAAATATTTGCACTAGAACCGTTATCAACCAGTACCCTTGAGATAGCAGAATCTTCGCACTTCACTATGAGATAAAGAGCTCGGTTGTGCTCTGTACCCTCTATAGGAAGTTCATCATCTGAGAAAGTGATCCTATTTGCTTCGAAAATCTTGTTAGCAATCTTTTACAAGTGGTTCACCGTGATCTTATCAGGAACATGGGCCTCATTCAAAATCTTCATCAGGGCTTTGCGGTGTTCATCTGAATGTATCAGCAAAGACAAAAGGGAGATCTGAGCTGGTGTTTTCCTTAACTGCTCTACAATGGAATAGTCTTGCATTTTCATCTTTTTCAAGAATTCTTCAGCCTATTCTTCGGTGACCGGCTTCTTTACTGGGATGTGGTCGTCCTTGAATGGCTTGGCTTTCCTCAGTTCTTCTGGGTAAAACATCTCCCAGAACGAGTTATTCCTCCGATTTCATTGACTTCTTTCTCTACTTCTTTCCCTTTATATGTTACTATCACCTGTTTGTAATTCCATGGGATGGCCTTTGTGTCAACCATTGGTAACTGGGTCACTGGCTTAATAATAACGGGGGTAATACGAGCCCCTTCCACGATTATGACAGGCTTGCCTGGGACCCCTGGCACGACCACTTTTTGCTTCTCCTGGTTCGCTTCAACATCAATCGGAGGCCCTTTCACAACCAATATAGATGGCTTCACGTTGAGAGCGCTTAGCTTCTCCGACACCATTTCAACTGTCAAGGGCATTGCTTCTACAGAATCTGGAGCTTTAATTAGATTACTCTCGCTAGCCAGGATCATCATGACAGACTTGGAAGAGTTCTTGGGCTCCCCATCCCTATGAACTATCTCGATCATATGTGTCTTTGCATGGCCCGACAAAGGATTTTGGTTGATGTTTGGTGCCTCCGGGATCTGGACCACAATTTGATTTGTATCAATAAGCTCTTAGATCGCCCTCTTCAAATTCCAACACTTCTCTGTGTCGTGCCCTGGGGCATCAGAACAATATGCACATCTAAGGGAATAATCGAGGTTCCTTGGAGGTGGATTTGGTATCTTTGGCTCAATCGTCCTCAAAACGTCCAACTGCCTCAGCCTTTGAAATAAACTGGTATACGACTCTCCAAGAGGGGTGAAGGTTTCTTTATGCTGCTGCCTCTCTTTTCTATAATCTGGCCTTGGTCGAAAGCTTGGACCAGTATGGTTTCGGTATGGTTGTGGGGGTGGATAAGGATTTTGTGGAGTTGGAGCACGCCATTGCGGGTAAGGAGAGGGTTGTGCATATGACTGTGCATGGTGAACATGGTATTGGGGTGGTCTGACTGAATATTACGGGTCTTGTGGTGGGAAATAATATTGGGATGGATTATATGGAGCTTGGGTGTAGGCTGGAGGTTGGGGTCGAGGTTGGGTGTATTGGTGAGGCGAACCCCTTGGGCCATGCCCTGATCCAGAGACAAACATAGGGACATCAACTTTCTTCTTTTTGCCTAACAGGCTTCCGGTGCCACTTTGAATTACCTGTGTGGTTGCTTTTATGGCGGAGTAACTAATGATCTTGCTTGACTTGAGTCCCTCTTCCACCATTCCTCCTATCTTTACCATATCGTTGAAGGACTTACCTATGGCTGAGATCAAATGGCCAAAGTAAGTAGGTTCTAAGGCTTGAAGAAAGTACTCAACCATCTCACCTTCTTCCATTGGAGGATTGACCCGTGTAGCTTGTTCTCTCCATCTGAAACCATATTCCCTAAAGCTCTCACTGGGCTTCTTCTCTACCTTGGTCAAAGATAGGCGATCCGGGATAATGTCTATATTGTACTGAAAGTGCCGAGCAAAGGCTTAAGCCAAGTCATCCCATGTGTACCACCTGCTAGCGTCTTGGCGGGTGTACCATTCTTAAGCCGCCCCACTCAAACTCTGACTGAAATATGCCATTAATAATTCGTCTTTCCCATCGGCGCCTCTCATCTTGCTGCAAAAGCCTCTCAAATGGGTCACGGGATCTCCATGTCTATCGTACAGGTCAAACTTGGGCATCTTGAACCCAACGGGCAGTTGGATATCAGGGAATAAGCATAAATCCTTGTAAGCCACACTTACTTGGCTTCCTATCCCTTGCATGTTCTTCAAAGATTGCTCTAGACTCTTCACTTTCTTGAATATCTCATCCTGCTCCACGTTCTGGGATGGTTTCTCAGTTTCAATAGGAGGTTCAAAGTGAGGGGTGTAGGAATAAGGATCCGTGACTTTGAAAGTTGGTTACGGAGCATAATATTGGGTATCTGGAGCTTGGAACGCGGGTTCACTAGAAGATCGGTGGAGGGTAGCTCGCGGAGGGGCTACGAAAATAGGAGCAGATGTCGGAGCCGGGTATGCAGTTGTTTTGGCTGTGGAGCATGGAAAGTTTGGGACGAGGTGCCGGGGTAGTGGTGGAAAGGGGTAAAACCCGGTGCATGCTGAGGGGGAAGATCAACGGTAGTGGGATTCTAGGCTTGTGTCAGTGGTGGGATGAAAGCGGGATTTTCTGTGTAGTTAGCGAGAAATGAAGGTGGAGGATGCCCCCTGATCCAGGCTTGATACATTTCAGCCATTTGATGCTTCAACCTGTGGACCTCCTCTTTCAATTCAGACTCTGATTCTACAATCTCCCTCGGCGGGTCGACAACACCCGTGTCCGACTCTTTGCTAGTCATGACTGCCTTGCGCTTTGATCTAGTATTATAGGGGTGACTTGCCAGGATGCCAACAAACTAACCACCTAAACAGAACCTGTCTTTTTATGCACACCCAATAACATGGTCAGTTTTGAAGTATTTAACAGATAGAGAATCGCATATTGGGGATGCAATGCACCTGAGCAGTTAAACGTTTCTAAATGCTTTGCGACGGCTTATGTGTTTCATCCCGGCTCTTTTCTCAAATTTTCAAATCCTGATTTTTTTCTCTCTCCTTTTGCTGTGTTTCGCTCTTTTAATTCTCATTCTCATTTTTTTCTTCTTTTGTTTGGTCCCTCTTTTCTTTCTTCCCTCCCTTTTTCTTTTCCTCTCTCTCTTTTTTTCTTTTCTCTATTTTCTTTCATGACTATGATCGAATCCTATGGGGATTGCCTACGTATCATGACGCCGCATGAATCAGATCATTACGTAGTTCAGGGATATAAATGCAAAAGGAAAGAAGGATTTTTTTTGGGGGGGGGGGGGGGTTCAATATTTCATTAATAAAAGACATCTTTTTGGATTTTCTATAACAAGGACTTAAAAGTAGTGATAACTACAAAAGAAAATCTACAGACTCGAAATAAAGCAATACACAACCTTGACAAAGACGAATAAAACTCGTTAAAAAGTAAAATACAGACTCAAAAACTGAACAATCAAAAATACATAAGAGCCTCCACTGGTACTCCGGGGGCCTGCGGGACATCGGCCGGTCTCCGCACGGGCCTACGGGCAATATCTTCTTGAAGGTGGTCTAGGTCAACCATTACCTGGCGAACAAATGTCATCACAGAAGCAAAAAACATAGACCTGGTCATGTTTTCACATTCATGGCATTTCATTACAACATAATCAACTATCTCTTTAATCCTCATTCTGATGACACCCTTTTCTTGAAGTAAACGTCCAATCTGCTGGGCCCGAGCCTCCAACACTTTTGCATCTGTGTTGTTTTGGTCTTGTAACTGCTGCATGCTTTCTTGTAATTGATAAATCAATGCGTAGCAATGCTCTCTTTCTGCCTTGAAATCCTTTGTTTGCTTGACCATTTCATTCTCAAGGGCAACCAACTTTTTGTGTAAAATAGCTACTTCTTTGCCATATTTCTGCTTCAACTGGTGGGCTAATATGGCTTGTTCTTCTGCACCTTTGGCCAACTTTGCTTGAGCATTTAACAAGTCTCTTTCGGCCTTTGTCAAGTCAGCCGCATAGTCATGCACCTTTATCCTTAAGTTGCCGATGAGTTTTTCATCTCTTTCGCTCCTTACAGGTGTTTCGGCGGCTATCCTCATGTCCCGGAGTTGGGCTCGGAGCTCCTCGTTCTCTCGGGTCAATTTTCTCTTTTCACCTTCGGTTACCTGTGCCTATAAGTCATTCTCAAATGCAAGGTTCCTCAACTTTTCCTCTAAGTCATGGATGGTGGCTTGATATTTCTTTTCCTTTCCTCCCCAGGCCAAACGCTCTCGGTCTTTGTCATCAAAAGCCTGAATATGAGGCCTTTTGGCGGCCCTTTCAGGCTCGGGCTCTGGTTTGTCATTAATACAGTTTCTTCTTTCGAACCATGTGGCATAGCTTGGATCTACTTCTCCTCTTGCGAGATCGGGAACTTGGGTGTCCTCTTTTAAGTATCGACAACCATTCCATATTTGTTGGATTAAAGCCTCGGGAAGTGAGGCTTCGGGGTGTAGCTCAATAACTTGGACACTCAAATCTTCATCCTCAGGCACCACTTGATATCTTCCCAATTTTCTTAGAACCCTTTGCGGTGCATATGGTTGGACACTTCTCAAGACCATCAATAACAAATAGTTCTTTGTGGTTGTCATGTGTATGACTTCCCTCACTCGGAGCCATCCTAAAGTCCACTCAATCTGATTCGCCTTTAAAGTTCTCAAGTCGGCGATCCAAGCATCAACCCCTTCTTGAGAGTTGTAATCTTTTACCCTCTCCTCATAACTCTCAATGAAGTTGCTCTTACTTGGTCCATAGCTTATAAATTTCGGATGATGGCGAAGATGTTCAATTAACCACATTTGTAGAAGGATATTGCAACCTTCAAAGAATGTCGCCCCAGACTTGCACCGTGTTAACGCCTGATAGATATCCGACAATATAAGTGGAGCAAGTGTGTGATCTTCTTTGGTAGTTAGGACTTGTGCAATTCTAGCCATACGGATATCAATCGTCCCTTTTTCATTCGGGAAGACCATGATGCCTAGGAATGCCACTATAAAGGCAAAGCGACGATGAATTTTGCAAGTATCTTTGCTTTGCTTGTTGTTCAACCCCTTTTCATGCGTTTTAAACCCATTTGGATGTCCATACCTGGAGTACAGGAAGTAGAAAGAGCAACATCCATCGTTTACACTGTTCTTCCTTATTTGTTTACTGATGTTCAAAATATCGAAGAATCGGCGCACAGAGGGAGGCCTTAGGAATATAAGTTGCTGTTTCCTCAAATCCCGGCCGAAACCAGTATATCCTGCTATTTCCTCGAGGGTGGGAGTGAGCTCAAAGTCCGAGAAGCGAAAAACATTATGAACGGGATCCCAGAAGGGCACTAAAGCCTTGATCAGATCAATCCGAGGCTTGACCTACATAATATCCGTGGGAGCACCCAAATGTTCTACTACCCAGTCTTGACCATCTTTATCCAAGTCATACCACCACATTTGAAGCTGCAGTGGAGCCTGCTCTATAATATTTAACGGTGGGTTCTGGACAGTGTTCATTTTGTACCTGTGAATGGTCAGGGTTAGGGTTGACTCTAGTTCGGAAGACAGACCAACGGACCTTTTTTGCAAAAAAAAAAAAAAAATTCAAGGAAAATCACGTGAAGGTGACTATTTGTGCAGCGTTGGCCAAAATGGTTATCTTTGCAATAATGGCCCCTTCCCACTTTCAAATAAAGTTTTGAGGCCGAGGTAAGGAACTTTATGAAAAAAGTGATGCCTTATTGACAGACATGTCCGTTCTTGGCGAGACTAGCCCTTCGGCAATTTAAAAATATTCTAAGGCTATTCCGGCAAAATGGCGCAAGACTTAACCGAAACTGGGTCGGTTTTATTTTTGACCAATAGGCATACTTTATTTATTTGGTTGGAAAAATTAGGGTCGGTACCGATGAGGTTTGCCTACGTATCTCACATCCGGTGAGCATCAGACCCGCGTAGTTCGGTCAGTTTTGACATTATTGGAAGAGCATGATATTGATTTACTTTCATTTTTTGAAATGCATTTTCTCTCTTTTTTTCAAAAATTTTGGAAAAGTTTCGAGGCATTTTCAAATACCTGGATTTTCAGAACCGGGTGAATTTTTTATCCTACCTCACTCTTGGTTTTTCTTTTATTTTCTTAACCGGTCAACAAATAAGTTGAAATAAATGCACACATAGCAGGTAAGATGCATCAGGATGGCCTTTATTTCGGGTACACCTGTCCTAGACGGACCCAACTCCTGTGTTGAGTCCCCTAAGTCAAATGCACATGATGCAAACAAACGTTCCTACTAGGGACCCGGCATAAGGCTATGTTATTCTAGGTTTAAACCTAGGGGTGTGTTCTAGACATGACTTACCCAAGCGGACAACTTGAGCCGAAGTGGGAGCGACGTACCGGGAGAACGAAAGTCTACCCGGCCTAGTGGCTGATCCATCCTCGTCTTATTTGGCATGACCTCTAACAGAAAAGTGAGCCACGAGTACGTGTGTACCATATTTTTAGAAGACTCAGAAGGGAGGCGTAAGAAGACAATTTAATACAGTTCAAATAATATTAATGCGGTAATTGAGCGGCAATTAGCACATTAGGCCCACAAATACAGAAATAACCATCGATAAAGCCAAGTAAAAATCACAACAACAAGCTCGAATTCTTGAACCCTGAACCAGAGATTCTGGGTCCCTATCCCCAATAGAGTCGCCAGAGCTGTCACACCTCCTTTTTTCCGAGAGGATAGGGGAGTTTTTCCAATTAAAGTAACATTAGTCGAAATGGGATTATTTGTGTAATCAAAGTCGCCACTTGGGATATTTTATTGGTGTCCCAAGTCACCGGTTTATTTTAAATCCCAAATCGAGGAATTTTGACTCTGTTTAAAGTCTGCGAAACCAGAAGACCGAGTAAGGAATTCTGTTAATCTGGGAGAAGGTGTTAGGCACTCCCTGATTCCGTGGTTTTAGCACGGTCGCTTTAATCATACATGGCATAATTAAATTATTAAATTACGTGTTTCAGAACCTATGTGCATTTTACCCTTTATCACTTTTAGATATGGCGCTTATGGATTTATCTTTGAAACGGATCACATGTGTGTGAATCCGTTTTATTCGGTGCGCTAAAATCATGTCACGCGTACGTGTACATAATTAGTCCCGCTTTATTAATATTAAGATTGTTGGCCAAAGTTGCGTGAACGCATAGTTTGATTTATTTTTGGGAAATCATGATCATGTCACGCGAACGTGTACACAATTACGACAGTCGATTAAATGCGCGCCTAAAGCATTGCTACGATTATTTATTAGTTGTATAAATTCGGTGATTGTGTGTGAAAAGGCTCGTGAGTATAGAGTACTTTTACTAAAAGATGTTTCATGCTCATTCCCTTTTAAACTTCTTATTTAATGCATTTGACCAAACTCAATCCTAAAATATGAGAACTATTAATTACTAATGGGCTTTGGTCATTCCCCGCACCCACGGCCCAATAACCATTCAAAACTTCTACCAAAGCATCAGGAACACAAAAGAATACTAAAAGAATAAAGAAAGCTAATCTTGAAATTTATTAACAAACAACGAATTACCCAAACTACACGATATGACCGAACTTTAAAGCTAAGTTCATCCTAATGAATTCTCCAAGAGGAAATTACTTCAATCAGTGTCATAAAAATAAAACCCCACAACAATCCTTTTCGAATGCCATTCACGCCATGGACTTCTAAAAATCCTCAGATGTATTCAAAGAAGAACATTAGGTCATGACACATAGAGGGGCTAGTAAACTAAATAATTGGCACCACTATCGACCCAATTCCACACATAGTTCAATGCCTCCTATTAAAGCCAAACATATCTGAACTAATTGGCACTTTAAACCCATTAAGAAAATATTTAACAGAACACTTGAACTCACAAAACGGTGGAGACTAATACCATTAGTACAAAAAGAAAATGACTCCCCTGAACTCAAAATAAATATGACATGCGCTAAATACCCCTAATTCATTAGGCTCAATTGATAACAAACTAACAAATAGCATCAAAGTCACCAATCACTAAAATTGCATGCTCAAGGATAAAGAAAAACGAAACAAAGTTCTGCAGTATATACAAGTGACACACCAGTCCTTAAGCTCGAACAATCTCAAACTTAGCAGCCTAACTAAATGATGGACCTATAATCACCAAGAACCATTTCGAATCGGCATTCAAATTTAGCAATCATGCGAGAAATCTTTCAACTCCGAGAGATTGAATAATATATCTGACTTTTAGAATACGCGAGAAATCGAATTCCATACTTGACACCCGAAATCCAAAGTAAAGCCAATGAAGAAACCAAGTCGAAGGAGAAATTGAAGAACTATATTATTATTATTTTTGTTTTTTATAAAGGAGAAGAAACACAAAAGGGCAGAGGTTTAAAGGAGAAGGAAGAAGAACGGAGAACAAAAGTTTTTTGGGGAAAATTAGAGTTTCAGAAAAGGACTTCTCTTTATTTTTTTGAATTTTGTTTTAACAGTTTAGTTTAAATTCCAAAAAAAAAAAAATACAAAACAAAAAAAATAATAATATAGTTCTTCAATTTGTATGGCCCTCTCCAATCTTCTTCCCCTGCTCTCAAAAATCCCTAAATTGACGAGATAAGACAGATGTAGGGAGTAGATCGAATGTAACTTGATCCTACGCCCCACAGTTTTCCTATATCACCAAACAAAAAATGAATCTGAAAGAGAAAGAAAGAGAAAGCGTAAAATCCGAAAGGAATAATTCTGTTTCTTGTCAGAAATCCGTTAGGATTAGAGTGGCGTGGAGAAAGGAGATGAGGAATGGATCATGTGGGGAATTGGGTGGCGTTGAGGCGGGCAAAGGCATTTGGTGAAGAAAGGGTGCGGCTGGTGGGGGAATTAGGGTTGTTAGGAATTAGGTTAAGATTTGGTTTATATTTGGGGTGAGGGAATTAACTGGGGCCATTGGATCTGAGTGGGATGAGTGGCTAAGATTAAAGGGGAAATTAGGGTGGGTTAATGGGTTTGGTCGGCGAGTCAGGCATGCTTAAAGAGTTGGGCTAGGCGATTTGTGGGGTATTTGGGCCATTGAGAGCTTTTGGCCCAGTCCGATTTTAAGGCTAAAAAGGGCCTCTTTTCTTTTCTTTGCTTTCTTTCTTTAAAAAAAAAAATCTTCAAAATTAATTAAAAATTCTAATTAAGTCCTAACTTAGACTAATTTATAGAATTAAACTTAATTATCTATGTCTACTGCTTAAATAATTAATTAACTTAAAACTAAAGAAATAAAATTACTAATTTTAAAACTAAAAGCTAAAATGTAAAAATGAACAATATTTTTTTGATTTTTTATTTAATAACGCAATTAACTTATGTAATTAAATCCTAAATTCAATTAAGACCTAAAATGCTATGCATGAAATGTTTTAGATATTTTTGGTATTTTTTTCATGATTTTAAAATGTTAAATACGCAACTAAATGCAAGCAACAATTAACAAGAAATTCCTAAAAATTCTATAAAAATTAAAATAATTAGAAAAACATATTTTAAAGTTATAGGAGTATTTTCCGTCGGGCAAAAAATCGCGTGCTCACGTGCACTATTCAGATACTGGAGGATATGCCTCGTGCGTGTGTGATAGATTTTGGGAGTGCTTGGGACCAGTTCTTACCACTTGCTGAGTTTGCTTACAACAACAGTTACTAATCGAGCATTCATATGGCTCTGTATGAGTCCTTGTATGGTAGGAGGTGTCGGTCTCCAGTGGGTTGGTTCGAATCGGGCAAGGCTAGGCTATTGGGTACATACTTGGTTCAGGATGCCCTGGAAAAGGTTAAGTTGATTCAAGATCGACTTCGTACAGCTCAATCTAGACAGAAGAGTTATTCGGATCGGAAGGTTCGTGATATTTCATTCATGGTTGGTGAACGGGTCCTGCTCCGGGTTTCGCCTATGAAGGGGTGATGAGGTTCGGGAAGAAGGGCAATTTGAGCCTAGGTATATTGGACCTTTTGAGATTCTTGAGAGAGTTGGAGAGGTGGCTTACAGACTTGTACTACCACCTAGTCTCTCTACAATTCACCTGGTATTCCATGTTTTTATGCTTCGGAAATATCACGGTGATTCGTCTCATGTGTTAGACTTCAGTTCGGTTCAGTTGGGCAAAGATCTATCTTATGTTGAGAAACCAGTGGCTATTTTAGATTGGTAGGTTCGAAAGTTGAGGTGAAAGAACATTGCTTCCGTGAAGGTTCAGTGGAGGGGGTCATCCGGTCGAGGAGGTGACTTGGGAGACCGAGCATGATATGCGCAACTGTTATCCACACTTATTCACCAGCTCAGGTACTTTTTCTAACTCCGTTCGAGGACGAACGTTTATTTTAGAGGTGGAGAATGTGATGACCCAAAATATCATTTTTAAAGTTAATAATTAATTATGTATTCTAAGACCTCGAAAAGCACTATTTATCATTACTCGACTTGCGTGCGCAGTCCGTAAAATTTTTCAGAAAGTTTTTATGTGAAAATGGATTAAAATGTGAATTAGAGATTTAAAACTCAACTGAGTAGACTTTGGTCAACATTTTAAGCAAATGGACTCGGATCAGTATTTTGACAGTTTTGATAGGTCCGTATCGTGATTTGGGACTTGGGCGTATGCCCAGAATCAAATTCCGAGGTCCCTAGCCCGAGATATGCAATTTTGATAAAATATTAAAGGTTTTAAAAGCATAAGTCAAATAGTGACCGGATGTCGAATATTGTCCAAACGACACCAGAATAGAATTTTGATGATTCCAACCGCTCTATATGGTGATTTTGGACTTAGGAGCGTGATCGAAATTTTATTTGGAAGTCCGTATGGAAATTAGGCTTGAAATGGCTAAAATAGGAATTTAAGTTTGGAAGTTTGACCGGGGAGTTGACTTTTTGATATCGAGGTTGAAATCCAGTTCCAAAAACTTTTATAGCTCCGTTATGTCATTTACGACTTGTGTACAAAATTAGTGGTCAATCGGACTTGATTTGATAGGTTTCGACATCGAATGTAGAAGTTGGAAATTCTTAAGTTTCATTAAACTTGAATTGGGTGTGATTTGTGATTTTAGCGTTGTTTGATGCGATTTGTTATTTCAAATAAGTTTGTATGATATTTTAGGATTTATTTGTGTATTTGGTTGAGGCCCCCGGGGCCTCAAGTGAGTTTCGGATGGTTAACAGATCAAGAATTGAAGTTGGGAGACTATTGAAGTTGAGTTTGCTGGTCTTTTTTGGCTGATCTGGTTTTTCCTTTATCTATCAAAATCGGGGTACATGACCGAGGTCCATGATCGAGCCCCAGGACCGAGGCACATGATCAAGGTCCAAGATCGAAGGCAGCCTCGACAGATCTGTAAGTTATAAAACAGGGGACTTCGTCCCATTTGCCATATTTGACGAATTGGAGCTTGAAGAGAGGCGATTTTAATATATTTTCAAGGAAAAACAATGGGGTAAGTGAATCTAACTCGAATTTGGTCAATATACACGAATATATCATTGTTTTCACCATTTAAATAATGCTTTGAGATTGAAATTTTGAGAAACATTTAGAAATCTCATAGAAACGAATTTTTGGGATTTCGGTGTCGATTCGGAGTCGAATTTGAGTGAAACTGGTATGGTTAGACTCATAATTAATGGGTTGTCGGATTCTGTGAGTTTCGCCGGATTCCGAGACGTGGGCCCAACTGTCGATTTTTGAGCTAATTTCGAATTTTATTGAAAAATGTAGTATTTTCTTATGAAATTGATTCCTATAATTTTTGTTGACTGTATTGAATTAATTATAACTAGGTTCGATTCTATCGGAGTCGTAAAATCGAGGAAAAAAATACTACTTGATTAAATTGGAGCAAGTCGATGTAAGTGGCTTGTCTAACCTTGTATAGGAAAATCTCCCCTATGATTGGTATTGAAGTGATAAATTATAATGTGTTGAAAGTCATGTACATGAGGTGACGAGTGTGTACACGGGCTAAATGTGAAAGATTATGTTTTTAAATTGTGTAGGTCACTGTTGCGCATTAATTAATCTATTTTATTCTAATATATTCTTCATCATTGATTTAATATTTCTATTTTAAAGTTACTTGACCTTTTTCTGCTAATTGGTTTACCTGTTTAGTTGAAACTTGATTTCTTTTATTTTGTGCATTATTTGAAGTTGATTTTCTTTAAATTCAATATTATTAATATGAAGTATTTGACATTTTTAAATTTGGTACTGAAGCAACGTATTAAAGATTTCGAAATATTATTTTGCTGAGTTATTTATTCCTGAATATTTTGTAAGATTTTCGTACTCATTGTGATGGAGCCGTGAGCTCTTTATTGTGGAAAAATATTATTGATAATTTATGTCGGCATGAGCCGTGAGCTCTTTATTGTGGAAAAATATTGTTGTTGAAGTATTTTGGCAAGTTAAATTATTTGAGCACTTGAGGTCCAAATTGTGATATATTGTGATGTTGATATGCATGCGGTGGTATAAGGTCTGGGTATTGAAATGCATGCGTTGAGATAAGAGTGGCTTAATACGCGTGGCTAGTAGGGGGAATTACTAGATGTGGTGTGATAAGCATTGCTAAAACGCGGGATGCTATTTCGGGAAATTATTTTTCTTTAAAATAAATTGTGAATGCTCCCGTGGTGAGATAAGAAAATGAGATATTGTGAATTTATTTATGATTTGGGACTACGAGGCGGTACCTCGGGAGTGCCCTTGTTGATATTGATTTATTGCCGCAATTGCCTTTGATTATTTGTTGTGATTTTCTTAAAGTTGAAAGGAATTCTGTTTTGATTCCACGAGATATTATTTGCCATTATTTTCTTTTCAAGTAGCTTTTTATTTTTCGTTACTTCTCTTTGCTTTTCTGTTAATTCTTTTCCTTTGTTAGAAATCTTGTTGAGCAGTGTGAAGAGTCTATTGCCAATACGAGTCATTTCTTGAAAATATTTAAGCTATTACAACTCCTTACTCAGTTGGTGAAAGGAAAGTTGTGCTGATATTCTCTATTGAATAGGCAATGACCTCAACTTGATTTGCTTCGAGTAATTCTTTCTCTACTGTGGATTAATCTGCATATATTTGATGGCAGTAGTTTTAAGGCTTCACTCGATTAAGATTTATTTGTTGTAACAAAATCTTCTGCTTAAAGATTTACTCTTGATTGCACCACTTCCAGGTTTACTTTCCAACATATCATAACAGATCACAAATGCAATGTTTGACGAATGAAAACCATTTTTTCTAAGAGTCTCTCTAATGAATCAGTAAGTATTTGTACTCTTTTCCAGTTAAAACCCGACCATGAACAACGTGATCTTCTTCTCTTGATTAAGAAGAATGATTCATCCTTCTGTAGTTGTTTTTCAATTTTTTACTACTTACCTTTGCTTGCGTGTTAATTCCTTTTATTCGTTATATCTTGTTGAGCAGTGTGTAGCGTCTATTTGCACTGTGAAGCCGAGGAAGCATCTTTGCTCGAAATGAAATTTAAGGTTAGCTGTCAAAGGATCATTCTTATGTGAAATGTCCCTCTCAATTTCATGAACACATGGTGAGTATCCGTCAGTGTAAGTTATTCTTTTCTTTTTCAGTAGCTTTTATTTTTTGTTACTTCTCTACGCTTGTTTTGTTAATTCTTTTTCTTTGTTAAATCTTGTGGAGCAGTGTGGAGCTTATATTGCCACTATGAAGCCGGGGAATCATCTTCAGGCTGCGTTAGATGAGAAAAATAGGTACTTCTCTTTTGTTTGGAATTTGACAGTAATACTGTTCTTCATCAGTCTGAGAAGCAAATACTATGCAATGTTTGAACAACAATTAAAATGACTAGTCATTTGCTAGTATCAGTTATATCACCTAGTGCTCTTAACTACCAATTTTTCAGTTTTGTATGTATGTTGGGAAAAAATCATCTCTAGAATGGTATAATGGCAAATTAAGAACAACTTTTCTTTTTTCTTCTATTTTATCAGGATTTTGAAAACAGTATGATCAGTCACTGTGCTCTATTTTGGGAGTGATTTGGCAACGATACAATGTCGTTTTCTCTTGGAAGGCTCTTTCAGTTTTTAGCTGAAGTTTACAATTGATGGTCATATACTGCTCCAACTGCGTCTTGAAATTGAGTAAATGGAGGAGTGGCCACCGATTGCTCAATCCCACTACTCGGTTGATAATGAACTCATATAGCGAGCAAGATAAATAAGTGATTCTCGAGGAAATGGTGCCTATTAATTTTCAAGTCTTCTCTTGGCTTGTTTATTAATTGCTTGTCTTTTATAATATTTTAAACTGCTATGCACCATTTATTTCTGTTGCAAAAATTATTAGTCCCTTCATTCGCCTATTTATACTCTCCCGTCACCTCTTGTATAACATGAATGGTTGTTTTGACAGGCATTAGTAACACGATTTATCAACTTGATAGGTGAAAAAACTGAAACGATATAAAGCTTACAATTTCTGAGGTAATATTGCTTTTTCTTCAAAATTTATTTCCCATTCTATGCTTTTGTGTACAATCATTCAAGCAGTGTATGGTCCAGTTATTGCAATTCTGCGTGCTGGTACAAAATGATGATATTTGAATCTAACTTCTTTCTTTTGCAGAAGGAGAAGATGTGATGCCTGAAGTTTCAGCTCAAACCACGTCTAGAATTTGACAAGGGGGATTACTGGCCAAAAATTGCTCATATTTCCATCATAAGAGTCGATGAGAAATACCTGTAATGATTAAAACGAAGGTGTTCTAACTGATCTAAGTTAATTCTGTTTTTTTCTTTTTTTCGTTTGTTGATTCTTTCCCTTTATGAAATATTGTTGAGCAGTGTGTAGCGTCTATTGTCACTATGAAGCCGAGGAAGCATTTTTATATCAGGATGAAAGATGACAAAAAAAGGTAATATGTTGCAACTACAGAAATTTTTATCATTGTAAGAAAAGAAAAGACGTAGTATAGGCTGGAATTAATAGCAAAATGTAATCACATGGAAGATCTTACACGGAACAACATTTTGTTTGACGCTTCTACGATTAAAGATTTCTCATATCAAATTTCAATGTTGATGGGACTCAAAGATATTATCAAGGTAAGAGATTCTCCAAATAAATATTGTTATATTTATTTATTAAAACTTCTTTGGCTTTTTCATTAATTTTTTTTAATTCTTTTGGACTGTTGTGCATCATTTATTTATGTCGTGAAATTTATTTAGTCCCTTTGTTTCCCTGTTTCTGATCTCCAATTCTCCAGTCACTTTCTGATCTTCTACTTCTTTTTTCTGTCTTGCTTTTCTATCTTCAATTTTGCCTTCAATTTTAGCTTTGGACATGAAAAACACATACTATCTCTTATTCACACCAAGTTAACGAATATAAGCTCTCTCCTCGTAATTTAATACCCCTAGGTAGAAGTAATTAATGTAAAAGAAAAAGGAAAAATGAGAATCTTAGGCATGCTGACAAGCAGCTTAATATTTTTTCATTAGAGTATTATCATCTGAATAACTTTTGTATACTTCTCTATTTTCTTGTCTAGGATTTTGGCATCGGTATGAAGATTGTCTGATCAGATGTTGTTGCTTAACATGGGAAGGAAAAGCTGGGCAGAGAGTTGTCAAGATTCAGTCTTAATTATGTGAAATGCCCGTCTCAACGTCACGGACACATGGTGAATTTGTGTACTTCAGTAATTACATTGAAAATATATTGAACAAAAACTAATATAAATTTTAAAATATCTTGCATTTATTTCCTCGAGTATAGCTCATCCAATAGAAAAGTGTTCAATTCTTTGTTTGTTTATGCATATATAAAACCAAGAGTAGAAACCAAAAACCTGGCCAACCTGTAATTTGTTTGTAATTGTTGTAGTCAATGCACACTTGGTGAATTGGCCAAATCTGGTGCATATCCTCGCCCACACTCAGATCGTGTCGGATTGCTGTAAAGTGGTGGCCATCTCTGTACCATCATCTGCCTTGGGACACAAGGAGAGTTGCCCTTCTCCATCACTTCAGTATGCATCTATATGTTTGCGCAAAGGCAAGACTGCCTCAGCATTTGGATTGATGATCGCCTCATCTGGTATGCCACCTAAAGTTCTATCCTCTTATTAACATAAGCTATTTTGTCAGTAAACTCGTCTGTAATATCCTTTCTATGTACTTCTCCTTGTTTGTTTACTGGTTGTTTTTTCCTGTCACATAATGTTTATTTGTTTCCCCAGCCGCTGGGTTGTTCAAGTACAGTTGGTTAGATATATGCAATCTCAACATTACAATCAGGTACACTTTTGCATGTTCCCTGTAAGAAATTCACATGAAGTTTGCTCGAGTCCTCGCCTTAAGGATTGATGTGGAGTGCGTGTCCTCACCTATTTTTTTCTCAGCTTTGTTCCCTATTCTTCGTCTCTTGCACAAAGATAAAGGGTTCAAATAATGCAACCTCACTTTCTCAGATATTGAAATGTCTTCCAATATCTGCTTCCATAATTTAAGCACGTGTTATATCGCATTGATTTCAAGTTGATGCGGTTGTCAGTATTTGGATCTTTAGACAGTAGTTAATACATCAGTTTTTTGTTTTGAATATTCAGAGATTTGGATTGAAGATATAAACATTAAGCTGATGTTGGAGATTATGAAGTTCCTTTCAAATTCTTTCCATTACTCAACTGCGAGTGGCACCTCAGAACTAGGGGAAAGGCAAGGAAGCATATGCTACTCGGAATTGCCCTAAGTTCATGTTTCATGTTTCAAAGTTGCTTTTCTGTTCGTTGTTCTTAAACTCCAGTCAATTCATGGAATCACAAGGAAGAGCATGAATGGTCGGAAACATGCAATCTGTATTTCACAATCAGGGACTTTTTTCCCGATTACTTTTAAGAAGACTTCATCAAGCTTGGAAAGCAAAATATATGGATGAAGATCTCCAAACCTTTTTCATCGCCTATTGCTTTGTTCATTTTGATCGTTGAGTTTCTAACCACCCTGCATTTGATAGGTAATACTGATGAATTTTCTCATTTTCTGAATTTCTAGAGCATAGTTGAATGGATATTAAGTTGTCACCTTCCAACTTCATTTATCTGTTTGTGTTTTTTTCCTTTCCCTTATTGAGTCAGCCTCATGTGCCAGCTTCGAACTTGAAAATCAGCATTGATTTGCATCAGAGATTAATTTAAGGCTAGTATGATAATAGGTGTATCATGATGTCATTAAAACTATGCTACATCGCGAGTAATTGAGAAAACTTCAGTTGTTGATTAATCGTAAAACCAGTAATATCACAGATGAAATGGCAGCTTGGCACCCTTGACATATTGAAACTTCTTCACTTGGCAGTAAGTTTAGGAATCATTTTCGTAGTCAGATAAAACCATGATTGTCGATTACTTGTCTAGAGGAATCATTCATGTATAGCTATTATGTTCAATACTGAATGGCTAAGTGTTCTAACATATCCTTTTCTTTTGTTTTCAGTTTGGTTTTTATGAGTTGTTGAGAAGGGAAAGCTGTTGAGATATTTAAGCTACTCTGAGTTCTATTAGGCCTTTCTGCTCTGGTTACGTTTGGCCAATGGAAAGCAAAAGACGACATAATTATTGGACTTTCTGTATTGAGTAATCTGAACTTCTGGACGTGAACGGTTAGAGCTAACTGTAAATGCACTGGAAAATGTACGAGAAAAGGGGGGAGATTCTAAGGAGAGTGTTGAAATTGTCAAAAGTCCCACATCGGTGCATGACAATTTTGAATGGGAATTTCACCCTATAAAAGGAGGCCTAATGTTTAGGATTTAAATACACCTCTCATTTGCCTTTTATCTTCTTAAGGCATTTGTATTTTCTCTCTTTAGTATTATTTCACTTGTAATTTTGGAGTGGAATAAAATATTGATTGTGTCTGAGGAAGTAGGCAAAATTGGCCGAACCTCGTAAATTCTGGTGTTCTTTTATTGTTGTCTTATTGTCTTGTTTATTATTTAGTGGTTGTCATAATTTTTGGTATAGTAGTTGTGACTCATTCACACTATATACATTTGGCTTCCGCAACAATTGGTATCAGAGCCAAGGTACTGTCTAAGTATGCTCTGTGGTTGCAGCATAGTCTGATCTTCCACATCAGAAAAGATCTATCTTGGTAACTGAGTCAAGGTTCTGTCTGAGTATGCTCTGTGGTTGCAGCTTAGTCTGATCTTCCACACCAGAAAGGAAATAATCTTGATTTGTGTCGTCAGCTACTAAATAATATTTGTGTCAAAATGGGAGACAGTAAACAAGAAGAATCTACATCAAGTGTCAATAATACGTCATCGTTGGCATCTTCGCTTATGACAAGAATTGTGTCAAATGCGAAATTTGCGGTAGAAATTTTTGACGGGTCAGGACATTTTGGGATGTGGCAAGGCGAGGTTCTAGATGTTCTTTTTCAACAAGGGCTAGATCTTGCCATTGAAGAAAAGAAGCCAGATGTTATTGGAGAAGAAGATTGGAAAATTATCAATCGTGTTGCTTGCGGTACCATTCGATCCTACCTTGCTAGAGAGCAGAAATATCCATACACAAAGGAAACTTCTGCAAGTAAATTATGAAAAGCACTGGAGGATAAATTTTTGAAGAAAAACAGTCAAAATAAATTGTACATGAAGAAGAGACTGTTTCGCTTCACCTATGTTCCTGGTACCACAATGAATGAACATATCACCAGTTTCAATAAGTTGGTCACAGATTTGCAAAATATGGATGCAATTTTTGATGATGGTGACTTGGCATTGATGTTGTTGGGGTCACTTCCTAATGAGTACGAGCACCTTGAAACTACTCTACTCCATGGAAATGACGAAATTTCTCTCAGAGAAGTTTGTTCGGCTTTGTACAGCTATGAACAAAGAAAGGGAGAAAAACAGAATGGCGGAGAAGGAGAAGCACTAATTGTGAGGGGTCGTCCTCAAAATCAAACGAGGACTAAGAAGGGAAGATCCAAGTCGAGATCTAGACCCAGCAAAGATGAATGTGCCTTTTGTCGAGAAAAGGGGCACTGGAAGAAAGACTGTCCGAAGTTGAAGAATAAGGCCAGACATAACAATGGAAAGGCCATTATGGATTCAAATGTAGCTGATTGTGATGATTCAGACTTCTCATTAGTTACAACAGAGTTATCAACATCATCAGACATATGGTTGATGGACTCGGCTTGTAGCTATCATATGTGTCCCAACAAGGACTGGTTCGTGAATTTTCAAGAAGGAGAATATGGAGTCATCCACACAGCGGATAACAGCCCTCTTACCTCATATGGCATTGGTTCAATAAGATTAAGGAGCCATGATGGAATGATCAGAACATTAACAGATGTTCGATATGTACCGAGTTTGAAGAAGAATCTCATCTCTGTGAGAGCCCTAGAATCAAAAGGGTTCAAAATCATTGCAGAAAATGGAGTGATGAGAATATGCTCCGGTGCACTAGTGGTAATGAAGCCAATCGGAAGAACAATAACATGTACGGCTATCGTGGTAGTACAGTTATTGGGACAGCGACAGTGACATCTAGTGATGACAAAGAGGCAGAAGCAACCAGGCTATGGCACATGCGCTTGGGACATGCTGGAGGAAAATCCTTGAAAGCTTTATCTAATCAAGGATTGTTAAAAGGCGTAAAGACTTGCAACTTGGAGTTTTGCGAGCATTGTGTCAAAGGGAAACAGACAAGGGTTAAATTTGGTATAGCGATCCATAATACTAAAGGCATTTTGGATTATGTACACTCTGATGTTTGGGGTGCTTCCAAAACACCTTCATTGGGTGGGAAGCACTATTTTGTAACCTTTGTTGATGATTTTTCCCGAAGAGTGTGGGTGTATACAATGAAGAGGAAAGATGAAGTGTTGGGAATTTTTCTCAAATGGAAAACGATGGTGGAGAATCAAACAGGCAGGAGGATCAAGTGTATTCGCACAGACAATGGAGGTGAATACAAAAATGATCATTTCAATAAAGTCTGTGAAAATGATGGTATCGTCCGACACTTCACTGTCAGACATACACCACAACATAATGGAGTGGCAGAACGTATGAACCGGACTTTACCGGAGAAGGTACGGTGTATGTTGTTCAATGCTGGCTTGGACAAAAAATTTTGGGCTGAGGCAATTACATATGCATGCCACCTCATTAATCGTCTACCATCTGCTGCTATTGATGGCAAGACACCATTTGAAAAATGGTATAGAAAATCTGCTGTAGATTATGACTCTTTGCACGTGTTTGGCTCAATTGCATACTATCATGTGAAAGAGTCAAAATTAGATCCGAGAGCAAAGAAGGCTATATTTATGGGGATTACTTCTGGAGTCAAAGGATATCGCTTATGGTGTCCAGAAACAAGGAATATTATATTCAGCAGAGATGTTACCTTTGATGAATCTGCCATAACAGATAAGGTGACAGTTGAAGATATCAAACAAACTGGTGGTGCATCAAAACAGGTGGAGTTTGAGGGAAAATTTATTTTTCCTACACAAGAAGCAGAGGAGGAAACTCATGAAGATTACCCTCTGGAAGAAGAGCCAGTAGAAAGGGAGATTCCAACTCAGAAACCTCGACAACAACTTGAATCAATAGCAACTAGCAGGCCAAAAAGGACAATAACGAAACCTGTTCGTCTCATAGAGACGGTTGCTTGTGCAACCTCAATTGTAGCTGATGGTGTTCCTACCACTTATAAAGACGCAATCCAAAGTTCAGAAGAAGATAAGTGAAGGATTTTCATGAATGAAGAAATGCAGTCCCTTCATCAGAATCATATATGGAAATTGGCCAATCTCCCGAAGGGAAAGAAAGCAATTGGGTGTAAATGGGTATTTGCAAAGAAAGAAGGATTTCCTAACCAAGAAGATGTTCGCTACAAAGCAAGATTGGTGGCCAAAGGATATGCTCAAAAGGAGGAATTGATTACAATGAAATATTTTCTCCAGTTGTAAAACATTCCTCCATTAGAATTATGTTGGCTTTGGTAGCATAGTTGGATTTGGAACTAGTTCAGATGGATGTAAAAACTGCGTTTTTACATGGAAACTTGGAGGAGGAAATCTACATGACTCAGCCAGAAGGATTCAAAGTTGCTGGAAAAGAAAATATGGTATGCAAACTTGAAAAAAATCGTTGTACGGATTGAAACAATCTTCTAGACAATGGTACAAGCGATTTGACAAGTTTATGTTGCGGCAAGGGTACAAGAGAAGCAAATACGATCATTGTGTGTATTTGCGCAAACTTAATGATGGTTCCTTTGTATATCTTCTCCTATATGTTGATGATATGTTGATAACTTCCAAGAATTCGGAAGAAATTGATAAGTTGAAGATTCAACTGAAGGAGGAGTTCGAGATGAAGGATCTGGGTGAGGCAAAGAAAATTCTTGGCATGGAGATAATAAGAGATAGACGTACAAAGAAACTCTGTTTATCTCAGAAAGAATATTTGAAGAGAGTACTAAAGCGTTTTGGCATAGATAAGAAGACTAAGCCAATTAGTACGCCACTTGCTCCCCATTTTAAGCTAAGTACTACTATGTCGCCAAAGGATGAAACTGAACAGGAGTATATGTCAAGGGTACCATACGCAAATGTTGTTGGTAGCTTGATGTATGCAATGGTTTGTACGAGACCTGACATTTCACAAGCCGTTGGAGTTATTAGCAGATATATGCATAATCCAGGAAAGGAGCATTGGCAAGCTGTGAAATGGATTCTACGGTATATTCATAGTACTGTAGATGTTGGGTTAGTTTTTGAGCAGGAAGGCAATCGGTCTGTAGTTGGATATTGTGACTCAGATTTTGCGGGTGATCTGGACAAACGAAGGTCAACTACTGGTTATGTGTTTACTTTTGCAAAGGCACCAGTTAGTTGGAAGTCTACTTTGCAGTCAACAGTTGCTTTGTCTACAACAGAGGCAGAGTACATGGCTATTACAGAGGCTGTGAAGGAGGCAATTTGGCTTCAGGGGTTGCTAAAGGAGCTTGGTATTGAACAAAAAAATATTATAATTTTTTGTGATAGTCAAAGTGCTATTCAATTAGCGAAGAACCAAGTTTATCATGCAAGGACGAAGCACATTGATGTTCGGTATCATTTCGTACGAGAAATCATAGAAGAAGGTGGAGTCACGGTGAAGAAAATTCATACTACGGAGAACCCTGCTGATATGCTGACAAAAGTGGTGACTGCGGTCAAGTTTCAACATTGTTTGGATTTGATCAACATTGTTGAACACTAAAGATTGAAGATGAAGACACAACCAAAATTTGTTATTGAGAGAAAATTGAAGATGTGGAATTTTGCCAAGGTGGAGATTTGTTGAAATTGTCAAAAGTCCCATATCGGTGGATGACAATTTTGAATGGGAATTTCACCCTATAAAAGGAGGCCTAATGTTTAGGATTTAAATACACCTCTCATTTGCCTTTTATCTTCTTAAGGCATTTATATCTTCTCTCTTTAGTATTATTTCACTTGTAATTTTGGAGTGGAATAAAATATTGATTGTGTTCGAGGAAGTAGGCAAAATTGGCCGAACCTCGTAAATTCTGGTGTTCTTTTATTGTTGTCTTATTGTCTTGTTTATTATTTAGTGGTTGTCATAATTTTTGGTATAGTAGTTGTGACTCATTCACACTATATACATTTAACGTTGAATGTCAATGAGAAGAGAAAGTAAAGTTTCAATGGTCTCCTCAAGTTGGGTAGTGAAAGTTGTGCAACAGGTTTGAGGGACAGTACTAACAAGCTCGGGGACTTGTTTCTGTTTCCAAAAGGACTAGTACAGTATCAATACAACTATGATTGGAATAAATCAGCTATAGCTGTTTCTGCAATTGGTAGCGCGAATGCTGAACTGTTTCACTTCCTCTACAACATTGTTTGCTACTATTGTCGATAAATCAGATTCTCGCAAAGTCATTCAAGACTGATGTTGTTACTGTTCAGAAGATCAAGGCTGGTGTCTCATCCTAGGATCTCATTTTGCTCGTCGAATTTCTAAATAAAACTTCACCTCGGAATTCAGTGCAAAAAAGATTCATATGTAATGTTTTCATTCTTTCTTAGTTGGTTGGTAATCTTATCATTATGATATTGGTGGTTCATTTTCTATTCATTTGTCTTTACAAGTTTCCTATCAGTATGCAACTTTTAGTCTGCTGTCTAAATCCAAAGAGGTTATAACAATTGATCAACTTTGTTATAATTAGTGCCCAAACAGCCACTCATTCTTATTTTTCCTTGTGTCCAACCAAAAAGAAAAAGAAAAAAAAACAAAAAAAGAGAAGAAAAATGGCATGAAGCAAACTACAAAAAGTAGAAAAGAATCACATTTCCCTTTTTCTTCATTAAGCTGAAAAATAGTTTCACAGTATCATATTTCTACTCAATACACAAAAACAAAAATAAGAAAAACAGTACAATAATACTCAAATTTCAAATGCCAAAGAATCACTAGAGAAAGAGTCTCCTCTTGACCCACACCAACCCAAGAAAATAAAAAAAATAAAAACAACACACAAAAAATCATCAGTAGATTCATGTCTATCGCAGTTGAGGTGGAGGGTTCAGACCCCATCAGTAGCGCCTCATTTCCGTTCCCTTTCCAAAAAATACTTCTGCTAATTGATCCCTAAAATAAAATGAGTGACTTCTTCTTGTTGTTCACAACCCTACATGATTTCCTAATTTCTCCTTGTGTTCTAGTGAGTACTTCAACTTTACCTAATTATCAAAGTTTGAACTTCTAGGACACTTCACTCTTAATGAGAATAACATCAATTTGTTCATGGCTGGATCAGGACCACCTGTTTTCTTGTAGTTGTATAGCCTATCTTGGAAGTTTGAGCAACAGTGTGGCCACCTAATAAATATATGGTTTCTAACATATCCTTTTCTTTTGTTTTCAGTCTGGTTTTTTTGAGTTGTTAAGAAGGGAAAGTTGTAGAGATATTTAAGTTACTCTGAGAAGGGACTTTCTATTAGGCCTTTCTGCTCTGGTTACGTTTGGCCAATGGAAAGCAAAAGACGGCATAATTATTGGACTTTCTGTATTGAGTAATCTGAACTTTTGGATATTAACGGTTAGAGCAAACTGTAAATGCACTGTAAAATGTACAAGAAACGGGGAAGATTATGAGGAGAGAACGTTAAATATCAATGAGAAGAGAAAGTGAGGTTCAAATAGCCTCTTATTTTCTTTCCTCAAGTTGGACCTATACTCCGGTTGTCAATTCAGCTCCGGATTTAGGGCGGATTTATAGGGTTCAACTGAATTCATTGATTTTGGATCAAACTATCATTGTCGAGCCACTCAAATTTGATAGCTGAATAATTTTGTTAGAGATTGTAGCATGTTGCTTATATGGTGTTTCTTACTACTTAGCTTATAGATGGAAGCAATACTTCTTCGTAAGTACATGGTAAGCACATGTATGACATAAGGACAATAAGAGTTGTTGAACACATATAAACAAACATGAAAAAGATTAACAAACGAGTGTAAAGGAGTTTTTACACTAATAGGTTGTGTGAATGTTAATAGTTGTCTATACGATAACAATACTAACTATGCCTCAATTCTACACAAATTATACCTCATTAGTGTACTTTCTTTTAAGTTCGTCTCATTTTTTTAAAAAACAAATTTTATGTGTTTTTTTGTTCTTTTTAAGAGCCATAAATAACGTGAAAATTTTGAATGATATAGAATAGGATTAGAGTAATAATCCAATTAAATAAGAGATTACAGATTTTGTACGAAAAATAATAATATTATAATATAAGGAACAAACTTGTCCTCTTGTAAATAAAATTTAAGTTTATTACATAAATTAGAATAGACGGAGGTTTATATAGGAATATGATTCTAAAAGGTTAAATGCATGCATCGAATGATAAACAGAAAACTAACATAAGTTAGTTTGTAACAAAGAGAGTTATGTATTATATGAAATAGGAAAAACTCAAATATGCCACTGAACTTGATGAAAACTCATATATGCCGCTCCTAAAATGGGGGTGAGAGAGGAGCATGACTAGTAAGTAATAAAAGATTAAGATAATGTCACATGGCAAAATCTAGTACTAATTAGTACGACATGTGCATTCAAGACCAACTATTTACAAGTGGCACATGTGAGCCATTTTTAAGTTTATTGGCAACCTTTTTCCCTAAATTAAATTCATACAAGAATCACATGTAAAAGTACAAAGCTAGCTAAAATTCGACGAAGTAGCTCAAATAATAGAGAAATCTACATAGAAAAAGTCTTTCTCTCAGGGGTCGTTTGGTTCATTACCAAGATATTCTAAGATCATAATTTTGGGACTATAGCCAAGATTATAACCTAGATAACAATTTCACCTTCTATATGGAATAAGTCATACCAATATTTTGATACAAAAAGATAATAATGATTTTAACTAATACCTCCAATTAAACAATGGATAAATTTAAGAAACTTTTAACCTGGATATACAAAATTGGAAGCCTAATTACCACTATTAAGGACATTTGCATTTAATTACCTAACATAGCAAGATTTTCAACATAGAAAATTCTTTGATTTTATGCTCCAATCTTTTCTATTTTCTCTCTTTCTCACACATCTCTCCCCAAAAACATGCCTCCCCTAGTGACACCGGAATAACGTATTCATTATTTTTCCACCTAAAAATTCGTTATTATTTTTCCACAGAAAGAACATGTTAATTATTTTTCCAACTAGAAACTAGTCTCCCCTAATGACATCAAAGACTAAATGATTAAACCCTCTAATTTATTTTGCAAAATGAAAAAACGAACATCTCTGCCATTGCCATAGACTATTTAGTTTTATGTTGGATAAAGTTTTATCTACAACTTTACTCTTATTTTTCAAGTATATAAGAAAAGAGAAAGAGGTAACCAGTGGTTAGTGGAACTAGCAATATTATCTATTAAAACTACAAATGATGTTCCCGTTTGCTGAGTTAGAGGGTGTTGACGATTTGCTTATTGATCATCTATAATTGCTTAAGACTATTTTAATCCAGACTTTTTGCATTAAACTTAACATGATCAGCCCTATACAAATATCTAAACCGGAGATAATATTTAAAAAGCGGCATAAAAATATCCCCATTTGTGCAAATATCTCCTTTCTATTTGGCTAATAGATCCAACATGGAGAAAAAGTCTTTTTAACATCAGTTTTATATGAAGCTAATCATAAATATATTTATCAATTTATCACTTATTTGATTTTTTATCTTTTTTCTTTTATTTGTTTGAAAGGACAATAAATAGTGAATAGTTTTCATTTCATCGATTGGGGTGAAGTACATGAACCCACATTCACTCTATTTCTATACTAACAACTGAGCTGAGATGCAAGCTGCTTCGTTTGGGATATCTTGGATGGTGTTTAAAAATTTGTCAATTTAGAGTTAACACTATTGAATGAAACAAGAAGTTGGATCCAATGTTAATATCGTAAAGAATAAGAAAGGGAATAATAAATATATTAATTACATGTGTCGAGTAGTCCAGCTATAGGTCCTAATTAATGTAGCTACAAGGGGCATGAGGGGACTTCAAATTCTCAATTTATTCAAATATGAATATAGTTGCATGGAATGTTAGAGGAATTTGGTGTTCAATTTCACTGCGGTTTATGGTATGCATACCATACAAGATAGAAGGGGCTTATGGGAAAAACTTAGGAGTTTGCTGGGAATACAATAAGGGCCTTGGATTATTATGGGATTGTTAATGCGGACTGGATGAGCGCAATATGAAGTCCAGAGTTCAATGGTTGAAACTAGGTGACTTGAATTCAGTATGTTTTTTTACAAATATGAAGAATAGATACTCTCAAAATGGCATGAGAAGTCTAACAAATGCAGAGAGAATAACAGTTCATACAGAGCCTGAAATACTGGAGGAAGTGACAGGTTTCTACAAGACATTTCTAGGATCAGCAGATGAGTCAATACCTGCCATTAACCCAACTATCTTGAAGGAAGGAACAATACGTAGTTACAAACAGCAGAGGTTATTGATGATATGAAAGCTCCAGGATGTGATGGTCTAAATGCCTATTTCTTTAAAAAAAAAAACTTGGCCAATTATAGGAGAGGAAGTGACAGTTACTATCCTGAAATTTTTTAACACGTCATAAATGTTTAAACCTATCAACTGTACTATCAAAACTCTCAATGAAACACTAACTCAAAGCTCAATTGAGCTTCAATGGTGAGAGGATCTGAACCTCTACGCCATGAGAGGTCACAGTGAGAAAGATGACGAAGGAAGGGATAGAAGAATATTCCAGAATTTTTCAATTCATTACTAAAGAAAAATAAGTGGAGCCTCCACTATATACAATCGAAAGCTAAGCTAGAAAATGAGCTAATGAAAGTCGTCTAACAAACTAATTTGTACAGCTTGCATTTTTAACTAACTAATGACTCCACTAACTCCTAACTAACTAACTGATCAACTAACTAACATACATAATTAATCTTAACACCCCCTCTATTGCGGAAGCCGAATATATAGAGAGTGATTAAATCACAATTACTATATTTAAAGGTAGCTAATAAATAATAAATGAGACAATAATAAAATGAACACCAGAAATTAACGAGGTTCGGCAAAATTTGATTTTTGCCTAGTCCTCGGACACAATCAACTCAAAATTATTTCACTCCAAAAATACAAGTGAAATACTACAAGAGAGAAAGAAGATTCAAATGCCTTAGGAGATAAGAAGGCAAGTGAGAGATGTTTACAAATGAACAAAACTCTTGCTATTTATAGAAGGGAAATGACCTTAATAATGTCATGAATGACATCATATTAAGTGTGAACATGCAATGTAAATGCATGAAAAATGCATCTACCAATGTTTTCCTAAAAGGAGGCTTCAAATGTTCACATTAGTTCACATTAATCTTGTCAAAATTCAACAAATCTCCACCTTGGCAAGATTCCACTTTTGCAATTTTCTCTTAGTGATAAATTTTGATTGTGTCTTCAACTCCAATCTTCAAAGTTCAACAATGTTGATAAAGTTCAAACAATGTTGAAACTTGATCGCAGTCACTACTTTTGTTAGTATATCGGCAGGGTTGTCTATAGTCCGAATTTTCTGCATCATGACTCCACCTTCTTCTATAATATCTCGTACAAAGTGATATCGAACATCAATGTGCTTCGTCCTTGCATGATAAACTTGGTTCTTTGCTAATTGGATAGCACTCTGACTATCACAAAATAGTGTGATATTTTCTTAACTAATACCAAGATCTCTAAGCAACCCTTGAAGCCAAATTGCCTCCTTTACTGCCTCCGTAATTGCCATGTACTCTGCCTTAGTAGTAGACAAAGCAAATGTTGACTGCAAAGTAGACTTTCAACTAACTGGTGTATTTGCAAAAGTGAAAACATAACCAGTAGTTGATCTACGTTTGTCCAAATCACCCGCATAATCTGAGTCACAATATCCAACCAGATACTGACTATCTTCCTGCTCAAAAATCAATCCAACATCTACAGTATTACAAATATACCGTAGAATCCATTTCACAGCTTGCCAATGCTCATATACCTTCTTACAACTCCGATAGCATGTGAAATATCAGGTCTTGTGCAAACTATTGCATATATCAAACTACCAACGGCATTCGTATATGGAACTTTTGACATATACTCTCGTTCAGCTTCATTCTTCAGCGACATAGTAGCACTAAACTTAAAGTGAGGAGCAAGAGGAGTGCTAACCGACTTCGTTTTCTCATTCATGCCAAATCGATATATTACTTTCTTCAAGTATTCTTTCTGAGATAGATAGAGCTTCTTTGAATGTCTATCTCTTTTTATCTCCATGCCAAGAATTTTCTTCGCCTCACCTAAATCCTTCATCTCAAACTCCTTTCTTAGTTGAATCTTCAACTTCTCAATTTCCTCTTGACTTTTGGAATCTATCAACATATCATCAACGTATAGGAGAAGATATACGAAGGATCCATCTTCAAGCTTGCGCAAATATACACAATGATCGTATTTGCTTCTTCTGTACTTCTGCCGCAACATAAACTTGTCAAATCGTTTGTACCATTGTCTAGAAGATTGTTTCAATCCATACAATAATTTTTCAAGTTTGCACACCGTATTTTCCTTTTCGGCAACTTTGAATCCTTCTGGCTGAGTCATATTGATTTCCTCTTCCAAGTCTCCATGTAAAAATATAGTTTTTACATCTAACTGAACTAGTTCCAAATTCAGCTGTGCTACCAAAGCCAACAAAACTCTAATGGAGGAGTGTTTCACGACTGGAGAAAACACCTCATTGTAATCAATTCCCTCCTTTTTATCATACTCTTTGGCCACCAATCTTGCTTTGTAGCGAACATCTTCTTGGTTAGGAAATCCTTCTTTCTTTGCAAATACCCATTTGCACCCAATTGCTTTCTTGCCCTTCGGGAGATTGGCCAATTTCCATGTGCAATTCTGATGAAGGGACTGCATTTCTTCATTCATGGAAATCCTCCACTTATCTTCTTCTGAACTTTGAATTGCGTCTTTATAAGTGGTAGGAACACCATCAGCTACAATTGAGGCTGCACAAGCCATCGTCTCTATGAGGCGAACAGGTTTCTTTATTATTTTTTTTGGCTTGTTGGTTGCTATTGATTCAAGTTGTTGTTGGAGTTCCTGAGTTAGAATCTCCCCTTCCACTGACTCTTCTTCCAGGGGAAAATCTTCTATTGTTTCCTCGTTTTCTCCCTGTGTTGGAAAAATTAATTTTCCCTCAAACTCCACCTGCTTTAAAGCACCATCAGTTTGTTTGACATCTTCAAATGTCACCTTATCTGTTATGGCAGATTCATCAAAGGTAACATCTCTGCTGAATATAACTTTTCTTGTCTCTGGACACCATAATCGGTATCCTTTGACTCCAAAAGTAATCCCCATAAATATAGCTTTCTTTGCCCTCGGATCCAATTTTTACTCTTTCACATGATAGTATGCAATTGAGCCAAACACATGCAAAAAATTATAATTTTCAGCATATTTTCCATACCATTTTTCAAATGGTGTCTTGCCTCCAATAGCGGCAGATGGTAGACGATTAATGAGGTGGCATGCATATGTTATTGCCTCAGCCCAAAATTTTTTGCCCAAGCCAGCATTGGACAACATACACCGAACCTTCTCCAGCAAAGTCTGGTTCATGCGTTCTGCCACTCCATTCTGTTGTGGTGTATTTATGATGGTGAAATATCTCAAAATGCCATCATCTTCACAAATCTTATTGTAAATATCATTTTTGTATTCTCCACTGTTATTTGTGCGAAGACACTTTATCTTTTTGCCGGTTTGAGTCTCTATCATCGCCTTCCATTTGAGAAATAATCCCAGCACTTCATCTTTGGTTTTCATAGTATACACCCACACTCTCCGAGAAAAGTCATCAATAAAGGTTACAAAATAGTGTTTACCACCTAATGAAGGTGTTTTGGAAGCACCCCAAACATCAGAGTGAACATAATCCAAAATACCTTTAGTATTATGGATTGTTGTTCCAAATTTAACCCTTGTCTGTTTCCTCTTGGCACAATGCTTACAAAACTCCAAATTGCAAGTCTTTACTCCTTTTAACAATCCTTGATCTAATAAAATCTTCAAGGATTTTCCTCCAGCATGTCCCAAGCGCATGTGTCATAGCTTGGTTGCTTCTGCCTCCTTGTCATCACTGGATGTCACTGTTGTTGTCCCAATAACTGTACTACCGAGATAGTGGTACATGTTATTATTTCGCCGAATTCCCTTCATTACCACTAGTGCATCAGAGCATATTCTCAATACCCCATTTTCTACAACGACTTTGAGCCCCTTTGACTCTAGGGCTCCTACAGAAATGAGATTTTTCTTCAATTTTGGTACGTATCGAACATCTGTTAATGTTCTGATCAATCCATCATGGTTCCTTAATCGGATTGAACCAATACCATATGCGGTAAGAGGATTTTTATTTGCGGTGTGAATAAGTCCACATTCTCCTTCATGAAAATCAAAGAACCAGTCCTTGTTGGGACACATATGATAGCTACAAGCTGAATCCATTAGCCATATGTCAGATGGTTTGAATGGCTCAGTTGTAACTAGTGAGAAATCAGAGTCGTCACAATCATCTACATTTGAATCCATGACAGCCTTTCCATTGTTAGGTTTGGCCTTATTTTTCAACTTTGGACAGTCTTACTTCCAATGCTCCTTTTCTCGGCAAAAGGCACATTCATCTTTGCTGGGTCTAGATCTTGACTTGGATCTTCCTTTCTTCGTTCTCATATGATTTTGAGAATGACCTCTCACGACCAGTGCTTCTCCTTCTCTACTCTTGACATCAAGAACCTCAGCTTGCCACATCCCAAAATATCCTGACCCGTCAAAAATTTTAACTGCAAATTTCGGATTTGACATAATTCTTGTCATAAACGAAGATGCCAACGACGTATTACTGACACCGGATGTGGACTATTCATTTTTATTGTCTCCCATTTTGCTACAAATACTATTTATTTACTGACAGTACAGAACACCAAAGTAATTCTTTTCTGATTTGGAAGTTCAGATTGTGCTGCAACCACAGAGCATACTAAGATAGAACCTTGGCTCTAATACCAATTGTTTCGGAAGCCGAATATATAGAGAGTGATTAAATCACAATTACTATATCTAAAGGTAGCTAATAAATAGTAAATGAGACAATAATAAAATGAACACCAAAAATTAACGAGGTTCGGCAAAATTTGATTTTTGCCTAATCCTCGAACACAATCAACTCAAATTTATTTCACTCCAAAACTACAAGTGAAATACTACAAAAGAGAAAGAAGATTCAAATGCCTTAGGAGATAAGAAGGCAAGTGAGATATGTTTACAAATGATCAAAACCCTTGCTATTTATAGAAGGGAAATGACCTTAATAATGTCATGCATGACATCATATTAAGTGTGAACATGCAATGTAAATGCATGAAAAATGCATTTACCAATTACTTCCTAAAAGGAGGCTTCAAATGTTCACACTAGTTCACATTAATCTTGTCAAAATTCAACACCCTCAAGTTGGAGGTGTGGTGAACACAGCCAACTTGCCTAATATAGCACTGTGTTTGATCCCAGTCAAGGCTTTAGTTAGAACCTCTGCGAGCTGATTGTCTGTTCTGATGTGGTGGAGAGAAATTAAACCTGTTTGTAGTTGATCACGTACAAAATGACAATCTACTTCTATGTGCTTGGTCCTTTCGTGGAATACTGGATTCTTTACAATATGCAATGCAGATTGACTGTCACATAAGACTGAGATAGTCAAGGAAAATGGGACAGTCCACTCTTTAAACAGTCTGCCTAACCATACCAGTTCTCCCACTATTTTCCTCAAAGCTTTATATTCTGCTTCTATAGAGGATAGGGATATGGTCTCTTGTTTCTTAGATTTCCAACTAATAGAATTGTTACCTAGTAGAACTAGATAACCTGTAAAGGACCTCCTAGAGTCTGGGTAGGCTGCCCAATCAGAGTCACAATAGGCCTTAACTGGGTGATCTCCATCCTTTGACATGAAAATTCCTAAGGTAGGATCATTCCTCAGCTATCTGAGTAAGTGAAATGCTTCTTTTAGATGAGGTTCTCTAGGCTCCTGCATGAACTGGCTTAAGTGCTGAACACTGTATGTTATGTCCAATTTGGTATTGGTTAAGAAGTTTAGTTTACCTACTAGCTTTCTATAATAAGTAGGATCCTGCAGTATTGTCCCTTCTTTGGCCTTCAGCTTTATGGTAGGATCCAAAGATGAAGAGCAAGCCTTGTGATTCAGACAATTGTACTCCTTCAGCAAGTCTAACACAAACTTTCTTTGAGATATGATGACCCCATCATCTTTATACATAATCTCCAATCCTAGGAAATAGTGAAGTTCCCCCATGTCCTTGATCTTGAACTGTTCATGTAGGAATGCTTTGAGTTGTGCAATTTCATGTTGGTCAGTCCCAGTTAATAACACATCATCCACATACACTACAACATATACTGAGGACTCTCCATTTCTTTTGTAGAAGAGTGAGTAGTCATACATGGAATGTGTGTAGCCCCTTGAGCACAGTGCTTCAGTCAGTTTTGCATACCATTATCTACTTGCTTGTTTTAAACCATAGAGGGACTTGTTCAGTTTGCAAACCAAACCTAGTTTTTCTACAACTAGTACAGGTGGTACCTGCATATACACCTCCTCATTGAAGTCTCCATGGAGAAAAGCATTGTTCACATCCAACTGAAATATGGACCTGCCTTTCTTAACTGTTGTAGCTATTAAGGCCCTCATTGTTGTCATCTTTACAACTGGTGAGAAGGTTTCTGTATAATCTATTCTTGCCTGTTGAGTGTAACCTTTGACAATCAGTCTGGCCTTGATCCTCTCAATACTGCCATCTGCTTTGTGCTTCACCTTGTATACCCATTTACAACCAATTGCCTGCTTCCCAGGTGGCAGCATTACCAAGTCCGAAGTATGGTTGGAATATAGTGCATCAAATTCCTGTGTCATTGCAGCTTGCCATGCAGGATCAATGGTTGCCTCCTCATATGATAATGGCTCCCTGTCATGACAAAAATTTCTCACAAGAGTCTGACTATTAGGAGTTAGTACATCAGAGGCAATATGGTGATTCACAGAAAATAAAGCATTTAGAGGAGCAGAGTTTGTCTTGAGGTGTGGAAGGGAATGAACATAGTCTTGTAGGTAGATAGGAAGTTTATGAGTTCTTTGTGACTGCCTTGTTGGTTGAACTTATTCTTTGTGAGTCTGTTCAGTGTAGTATTGTGATGATGCATCAGGTGGTGAAGAAATAGGTGTTGCAGAAGGTGATGGAGAAGCCGCATGTACAGGTGACATAGGATGAGATGTGTTATCTGCACTCCTTTGATCACTCGGGTTTTTAGAAATCTGTGTGATATTTGTATTATTAGAAGGTTGCTCACTTAGGGACTCAATGAAGGGGATTGGATAAGGGACAAATGATTGAGAAGATTTATTCATATTGACTCCAAAAGGGAAAATGGACTCATTAAACACCATATCTCTGGAGATATGGATTTTCCTAGTGGCTACACTCAGAACCTTGTACCCCTTTGTATTGAAAGGATACCCAACAAACACATGTGGTGTTGTTCTGGGCTTAAACTTATCCCTATGTGGTATTGGTACATTATGATAACATAAGCAACCAAAGCTCTTTAGGTAAGAATATTTTGGTTTTCTTTTGTACAGTAGTTCATGTGGGGTTTGATTATTAATAGAACTAGAGGGTAATCTATTTATGATATAAGTGGCAAAGAGGACACATTTACCCCAGTATCTCAAAGGTAGCTTGGATTGGAAGAGAAGGGCTCTAGTTGTTTCAAGGAGGTATTTGTGCTTTCTCTCCACCACACCATTTTGTTGTGGTGTGTAGGGACAAGTTCTCTGATGAATGATCCCTTTAGACTGAAATAGCATAGTTACTTCTTTACTAGTGAACTCTAGTCTATTGTCTCACCTTATGGACTTGATAGTTACACCAAACTGGTTTTCTACAAGGTTCATAAATTCTTTGAGTATCTCAAGAGCATTGCTCTTGCTGGACAAAAGGTGAGTCCAAGTAGACCTGCTATAATCATCCACCATAGTTATAAAGTACTTATATCTATCATGTGTGGGAACATGATATGGACCCCACAGATCAATATGTAGAAGTTCAAATATTTTGTTGGTTGTGCTGGTTTTCTGAGGGAATGACAGTCTTTCTTGTCTAGCCATTGGGCAAATGGTGCAGTTGAAGGGTTGTTTGGGAGAGAAGTTGACAGGTATAGAGGTAATGTTCTTTATTTTGACAAAGGGGACATGTCCAAGTCTATTATGCCACAACACATTTACATTGTTTTCAACACAAGAATGAGAAGATATACTAGAAACTTCAGAAGATGGACTTATAAAGGAAACTTGTTTTTAATAGCTGCACATGGACTATTTACAATTGGAGAAGAAACACACTTATTTGAATGTAATGGCATATTTACAATAGAATGAGAGAGACAGTGTGTGTTACAGGTGAAACAAGTAGAAATGGTGGGTAATGTGTGAGTGGCCTTTACTGCATAGCTTGTACTATTCTTCTTCAGACAACTTGGGCACATGATGTACAGCCCATCTTTCACTCTACCAATCACCAGAGGCCTCTTCATTGAAGGGGCCTGTAGTATGCAGCAATATTTAACAAAGGCAACAAGATAGTTGAGATGAGAGGTTAAAGAATGAACAGAGATCAAATTGTATCTAAAGGAAGGAACAAACATCACTTTGTCTAGAGTGATCTTAGGAGTGAGTATCACACTATCAATTTCTGTCACCTTTACCTTGTACCCATTTGGAAGTATAACTAATAGGGGATAAGGTAAGGTTATTATATTGGTTAGCAAGGATCTATTAAAAGTCATGTTGTTTGATGCCCCTGAATCTATAATCCATGAGTCAGCTTTGTTCTTGAAACATTCACATGACAGTTTACCAAAGTCAATTGAGGAAGTACAAGTTATCATACCTGCAAAGTTTGTTGTTCCTGATACAACATTGGTACCAGTTGTGCAATCTCTTCTTCCTCCTGATTGAAATTGCTGCAGTAGGTTCACCAACTGGTTGTACTCCTCTTGGGTGAGACTTACACTTTGAGCATTATCATGACTAGCACATTTATCAGTCTCAGCAGGTTGAGTATCGGTGGTTGCTACATGTGCATTGGCTACTGTTATATTTCCTCTATTGAACTTGTTATTGTGATTGTTGTTGGAATTGTAGTTGTAGTTGAAATTTTGCCTAGGATTTTGATTGAAACTGCTTTGATTTATGTTTGGATTCTAATTTTGACTAAAACTCTGTGGGTATCCATGAAGTTTGTAATATTTCTCTTTGGTGTGCCTTGGTCTTTTACAATAATCACAGAAAGGCTCAGTCCTGTTGTTGTGATTATTACTGGGAGAATAGTTTGTTCTGAATGTCCCAGGTCTGATTGTGCTAGCATTCAAGGCTGATGACTCCAGAGCCAAATGACCGTTTGGCTTAATTTCTCTCTGCCTTTCCTCTTGAATCAGCAAAGAAAAGGCTTGAGCAATTGAGGGAAGAGGATTCATCATCAATATGCTGCCTCGAACTACAGTGTACGTCTCATTCAATCCCATAAGGAATTGTATCAACCTCCTATCCTGCTCAGCTTTATGCATGCTCTCCTTAGCTCCACATGTGAAGTTACAAGTGCAATGAGATTTGGCAATCAAAGTGTTGAGTTCCTCCCATTTCTTTTTCATTTTTGTGTAATAACTAGTGATATAAAGGGCTCCTTGGGATAGATCATTAATTTCTTTTTGAATCTGGTATAGTTTTGTTCTATTTGTCTGATCATATCGATCCTCAAGTTCTCTCCACAATTCGAATGCATCTGCTACATACTCAACACTATCTGCAATTTCCTAAGCTAAGGAGTTTAGGATCCATGAGGTGACCATATCATCACATATTTTCCATAGGCGAAATTTTGATGAATCTGGATCTGGTCTCTTGTATTCTCCGTTGATGAATCCCAGCTTATTCTTCACAGATAATGTTCGCATTATACCTCTTCTCCACGATCGATATCCAAAGTCATCAAATGAAACAGGGACCAAAGTTGCTCTGGGATTATCAGATGGATGCATATACAAGGGACTACTGATATCAACACTTGACTGATTAGGAGATTCAGTCATAGACGGTGTAGATTAATTATCGTCTTCGAAAGTATTCATCTCGTACAGTACAAAATCTCTAAACAATTGAGGACTAGAAAATGGTGATTACGAATTTAACAATTTCCAAGCAATTACAGATTCATAAGCAAATCATAACCTTTTTCACAATTATAGCTTGAAATCGATGGAGAAATGAGCTTGCATGTGTGCGATCTAATTGAAATCGACACTGACGGAGACTGAATTAACAGATCCTGTGAAGCGAGTCCAAATTGATGCTCCTAGCTCTGATACCATATCAAAACTCTCAATGAAATGGTAACTCAAAGCTCAATTGAGCTTCAATGGTTAGAGGATCTGAACCTCTATGCCATGAGAGGTCACAGTGAGAAAGATGACGAAGGAAGGGATAGAAGAATATTCCAGAATTTTTCAATTCATTACTAAAGAAAAATAAGTGGAGCCTCCACTATATACAATCGAAAGCTAAGCTAGAAAATGAGCTAATGAAAGTTGGTTAACAAACTAATTTGTACAGCTGGCATTTTTAACTAACTAATGACTCCACTAACTCCTTACTAACTAACTGATCAGCTAACTAACATACATAATTAATATTAACATGTACATTAGTTACACTCATCCTTAAAGTCAAGAATCCATTTTCAATTAAGGAATATCGGCCCATATCTTGTTGTACTACATTGTACAAGTTACTTTCCAAGATTCAGCCTAAAAGGCTACAGGTCGTCATAGATGATTTGGTGGACAACTCGCAGTCTGCTTTTGTCCCAGGTAGGCTAGGCTTATAACTGATAACATAATTCTCAGCCATGAGCTGGTTAAAGGTTGTGGGAGGAAAGGTTTGTCACCAAGGTGTATGATTGAGCTTGACATGCAGAAAGCCTATGACTCAATTGAATGGATTGTTTTGAAGCAAATCCTAATTAGTATGTCTTTTCCTGATAAATATATCCAATGGATCATGAGTTGTGTTAAATGTGTCTCCTATTCGATCCTACTGAATGGTAAACTAACAGCACCTTTTGAGGCTAGAAGAAGGTTAAGGCAAGGGAATCCCTTCCCCTCCCAATAATACGTTTTTATCAACCACCCGCTTACTAGAAGAATATATCATGATGAGAATCAAAGCAGTCTTGTGAATGCCCAATTCTCTTGTATCCCCTTTTCTATTTATCTTAGCCATGGAATGCCTGAATAGAAGTTTGAAAACTCTAAGACACATACCTGACTTCGACTATCATCCGAGGTGTGATAAATTACAGATAGTGCAGTTAGGTTTTGCTGACGACCTTCTTTTATTTTTCAGGGGAGACATTGTTTCAGTCACACAATTCCAGCCACTACTTGATATAATAGTGGGAAGGATCACATCATGGACCTCTAAATTCTTATCCTATGTAGGGAGGGTTCAACTAATTAAAAGCATCATTTTCTCCATGCAAACTTTCTGGTCCCAAATATTCATATTACCTACAAACATCATACACTTGATCGAAGCTATGTGCAGAAAATTTCTATGGACTGAGGATATTGAGATGACAAAGAAAGCACTATTAGCATGGGAAAAAGTGTGCTATCCAAAATCTGCTGGGGGTTGCACTATAAGTAAGCACTTTTGGAATTTGTGTAAGAAAAAGGATAGATTGTGGATCATATGGTTACATAGCTACTACATTAAAGGGAGGCAGTCATGGGAAGTCAACCCTACACAAGCCTCGTGGATGGTAAGGAAGATAATGAATGCCAAGGAAAACTTCGAGCTAGCAGGATATGGCTATGAAGAGCTATGGGGTGGTCTGAGGAGCTAAACTGGGCAATTAAATTTACAAATGGAAAGAAAGCCACAGTTGAGATCTATAGAATGACGTTGATTGGTAGTGCTTACTATATATGGCAAGAGAGAAACCAAAGAATTTTTTAAGGGAAGCTGAGAAGTGTTGAAGTGATTAGCAAGCTGATTGTCCAAGATATGCATTGCCGAGGGAGCTACAACAAGAAGATTGCTGGACAACTAAGCAAGATGAACTTTACCCTTAGGTGATATAACTTGACCATCATATCATATCATATTATATTAAAAGTAATAAGCTCCTACTTTCAAATTCAGTTTACAATAATACCCTTTAAAATCTGAGTGACCTTTAATTAATCATATTTGTCCCTAATGAAAAATAATAAACCTTTAATTAATTAATTTTTTAATTACTTTAAGACTAGCAGTTTAATGCTCTTAAGACTTAATTTGGGTTGTTTTTTTGTGATTATGGGGTATGTTTTGTTTTTGTATCTATATTGTACTTCAATTTTCCTGAAGTTCTAATAAAGTGTAAATCTGGATGCTAATGGAACTAGAAATACGTTCAAGAAGGCCTTAACCCTACCTTCAAGAAGGCAGAGAAGTTGTTTCCGGTAGACCCTCGGTTCAGTAAAGAAAAAGGGAAAACACAAGCACACTAAACAAAAAACCGAAGCAGAAATACACAACTAACAGTAGGAACCATTTTTAAAAACTTAAAATACCTCATTTAATTTTTTATTTCAAACTCAAACATATCTTTTAACAATATTTGTAATTTTAAAAAAGTTTGTACTCACTGTTATTGGGTACACACGCAACGCGCGTACCCAGAAACTAGTATTATAATAATCATTCAGTATAACATACTGGAGAACAAACATTCAGAGGACAGACTTCCCGTATAATATACTGGACAAAATTTATTACAAAACTCCATAAACATAAAACATAATCAAAAACCATCCAGTAACAAATACTTAGAAACAAGCCTTCAGAAGATAAATTTTCTGTATAATGTACTGTACCAAATTTATTACAAAAATAAAACTCCATAAATAAATACTGGTAAGAATAAAAGAAACACAATCAAATACATCAGGTAAAAAAACACATAAAATTATCATTGTGAGCACCTAATATTTTACTATATTTGAGTTTTTCATCACTTTTTAGTATGCAAATATATTTTAAGTTTAATCTACATATTTTAGCTCTTATTTCTCTTTTTATATATTTTACTTAAGAAAATTGAAAACAATTAAAAAAAGTCACATTTTTTATATAAGCTTTATATTCATTTACAAAGAAAGAAAATATTTTCCAAAAAAATATATTAGTTTGATAAGTAAATTTTGAGCGATTAGTATTTTATCTTGCTATTTCAAGTTTAGGAGTAGTATTTTTATTTTTTTCATCTATTAATCAATAAAAGAAAATCAAAATCACAAAAGAAAGAATGAAGATTTAATTTGGACCAGTTCTCCTAAAGTCTTGCTTTGTTCAAATGTCAAGTCATGACCCAAATTGGACTAAACCTAAGCCCAATAGCCAATGACCCATCAGATTTCCTCCTCCCCAAAACCCTACATCTTTTTATGTCTCATGCTCGCATTCAAGAGATAGCGAGCCGCACCCTCCACAAAAACTCTTTCTTCTTCTTATTCTTCTTCATAATCACAACCCCACACCACAAAAAAGACAACAAAAAAAAAAGCACACAAAGAAAAGAGAGAAAATCGGCAACAACTAAGGTCCTATTAGGCAAAAGAGAGAAAAATAAAAGCACACAAACAACTAAAGTTTTTTTTTTCTTAAACCTTTCCGGCGAGTTTCGAGGTTATCCGTTCGAGGTCCTATTCGGTGAGTCAAGCTTAACTAAGGTCCATTTTTTTATTGTTAAATTTAGATCTTCATTTTGCAGTTCATCTTGTACTAATTTGTGTCAAGCTTGAATAAAACGTGGATGTATTAATATGGTCTTGTATGTCCGATTGGCTTTTTGGTTTTGGAAGCTTTGGATTCTAAATTTTGCATACTCTGCTTATTTGCTCTGGAAATAGTTAAAATATCTATGATTTGGATTCCCCTCTTTTGTTTGTTAGTTGATTCTTAAACAAAAAATAAATTTTAGTAACAGAAGAACAAAGGTGTTGTTTCGTTAAGATAAGATTTGCGCCATTGGGATTTCAAGTGATATTAAAATTGAGTTGCTGGCCAAATACTTGTCATAGGAAATGTTGGAGTGATTTTATGTCTTTTCCCAGCACATATTTTTTTTGGACAGTTTACACCCTTACCAAGTAAATGTTGTTCTTAGGCCATTTATTTATGTTGTCCAAAGTTGAATTTTTTTGTCCTTCATCTAACATGGATTTTCTTCGTTATTGAACAAGACCAATAGATTTGATGCGCCTTTAAAGTTGTTTTCTTCTTTGCTTTGCCAGCATTATTTGGAATATGGTTGGTTTTAAGCATAGTCGGTACTGTTATAATTTCCATAAACTTTCTGCCTCACAATAATCTCAAACTAGTCTTAAAAAAATATTTAAACTATTGAATCCCGTAGATTGCTTTATGCGCGAATAATAAATTATCGTGACCATGAATACGGTTCCCGTGGCATGGTCACGATACGTAAATCCCATTCGGGTCACAACTTTTAATAATAACTAAAATAAACATGTTGTAAATCGTGGGTGTGTTTCACGTGGCGCGATTCGTAATGTGCACAAAAACAAACGAGTGCGCGATATCGCGACCTGTTCAAACAAATTACATAAATAATAAAAGCGGTAATGTATAAAAGGTTCTAAAACATATAGTAATTCAGATATTCAAGCCAAGTTTAAGTCAATAAAGCGACTGTGCTAGAATCGCAGGACTCAGGGAATGCCTTACACCTTCTCCCCGGTCAACAGAATTCCTTGTCCGAACTTTATTTTCGCATACCAATAATAATATAGTCAAACTTTCCTTTGACTAGGGATTCAAATAAAAGGTGACTTGGAACACCCAAAAATTAATTTCGAGTGGCGACTCTGTAAATAAAATAATCCCTATTTCAAAAATTATTACTTTAATTGGAAAAACTCTTTAACCCACAATCCACACACATTATCTTTTTAGGGGGTAGAAAAGGGGTGTGACAGCTATGGCGACTCTGCTGGGGACAAGAACCTAAAACTTCTGGTTCAGGGTTCAGAATTCGAGCTTAGAATAACTTTTATACCTGGCTTTTGTTTATTATCTGATTTTTTAGGTGTTCGAGCCTAATGTGCTAAATGCCGTTTTTTACCGCTATTATATTGCTTGAACTGTATATGGAACTGTTACGAAACCCTTCTTCTCTCTGAGTCTTCTGATAGTAAGTTATGTTGTGTTTGTCTACCAGCATCACAAAATTTCTGTCTTGAGATAAAGCAAGTTAGCCTACCAGCTTCTGGTGAAGGATTTAGTCACACATGTTTAGACGGGAGAGTCGTTAGCTAGCCAGTGTTGTTCTACTACTGGTGATGCTTGACGCTCCTCGGCTCGAGTTGTCCGCTCGAGTAAGCCAGTCTAGATACCTTCTCCACCAGGATAACAAACCTTATGCTGGATCCCTAGTAGGTACGTTTGTTTGCATCACGTGCATTTGACTTTGGGGACTCAACAAGGGGGTTGAGTCCGTCTAGGACAGGTGTACCCAATTCAAAAGACCATCCTGATGCATTTAATGTGCTACTTGTGCACTTATTTATTTCGGCTTGCATGTTGACCATCTTCTAGAATAGGGAAAGAAAAACCAAGAGTGAGCAGAGAGAAACTTACCCGGTTCTGAAAAATCTAGATATTTGAAAAATCCCGAAACTCTGTCGAATTTTTTGAAAAAAAAAAAGAGTCATTTCCAAATGAGTCAATATCTTCAAAAGCATATTTTTCGGTTGTGTCAAAACTGACCGAACTACGCGGGTCTCATTCTCACCGGATGTGAGATACGTAGGCAAACCCCATCGGTTCCGGCCCCCGATTTTCAAAAATACAAAAACAAAAAATAATAATCTTTAATTCCTTCTTTAGAAGTCTTTATTTGAGACGTCAAATTCAAAATTCCAAAAATATTTTCTTCCTTTTTAAAAAAAAAAAAAGGTCTTTCTCCCAAAATTCAAAAAAAACAAAAATCAAAATCCAAAAAAATATTTTTTATCTTTTTAAATTTACAAAAAAAAATCAAAATATTTTTTTTCTTTTTTTTATTTAAAAAAAAGTATTTCTTTCGAAGATTCCAAAAAAAAATCTGTCTTTAGAAGTTTTCTTTCAACAAAAAAAAACAAAATTTCATAAAAACTAATTCGAAATATTTTTCCTTGTTAGCAGCTTTTATTGGATTATTTGTATATGAATAAAAAAAAGAGTTAGTTTATTTTACTTTATTCCCGATTTGCCCGAACTACGCAAGATCTGATTCATGCGGCGTCATGATACGTAGGCAATCCCCATCGGATTCGATCATTTACATCAAATAAACTGAGTGGAAAAAAAAGAGAAGAAAGAAAAGAGTGATAAAAATAACAAAGAAAACAAAATTAAAAAAAAAAAAAAAAAGCAAGAGTGAAAAATCCAAAAATAGAACATTGTGTCTAGTTTGACAAAGAAAACAGTAGAAAGTTTCCGTAAATATGTCGTCAAATGGCGCGAGCAAGCCGCCATGGTAAAGCCTCCAATGGACGAAGCAGAAATGGTTATGGTCTTCCTACAGGTCCAAAAGGCGGACTACTTCCCGAACATGATGTCTATTATGGGTAATCCGTTCATCGAGGCTATCAAAATTGGGGAGATGGTCGAAAATGGTTTTAAAACGGGCCGAATCTTGAGTGATGCTGCTTTTAAGGCCACATCACAGACCGTTCAAAATGGTTCACAGAAGAAGGAGGGAAGAGGGAGCCATGATGGCTTCGAGCTCGAGGGGAGCCCGCAGGTCATTCAACCAATCATATATGCTTCCTACGGTCCCACAACACTATTATCCCCATCAACATGATGCTTATGTCGTGGCACCGCCACCCTATGCGGTGATGAACATGCAATCTTACACGCGGCTAGAGCATTATTCACAAAATAGAGCTCCATTTCCCAGAAATGCCCGTCCCTACCAAACTTCATATAATCCCCAACCAAATATTCCCCAATACAATCCTCGCCCAAGAGATCCCCTCAGAAGAAATCAGTTCACCCCTATTGGTGAATCACATTCAAGTTTGTTTCAAAAGCTAATCGGGTTAGGTCTACTGCAGCCATTAGCCCTGAACCGGCCAAACCCCGAGTCCCCCTCGCACCAGACTAATGCTAGATGTGAATACCACTCTAGAGCAGTGTGACATGATACGGAAGACTGTTGGACTCTTAAGAGAGCAATGAAAGACCTTATCGAGGTCAAGACAATAGTGCTTAGGGATGAAAAATCCCCTAATATGTTGAATAATTCTCTGCCTACTCACACCAATGGGCCAGTAGTCAGAATGATCTACGAAGATGAGGAATTTGATCTAGCACTGAAGGCCATTGCATCCATTGCTGAGATAGAAGAAAAAAAAAGCGGTCGCCAAGTCTAAAAGTCCCCCATCAGACGGAAGTCTCGGTAGCCAGTCTTGCTATCTTTTCTGCGTTCGGATTATTTCAGGGTGTAATCCGGATGTTTTACTTTATTGTCTTACTTTCCGATGTAAATCTTTTTATCTTTAAAATTCAAAAAAAAAATCAATTAAATGAAATTAATATTTCATTGTCTAGGAACGTCTCTTTTCTTAATCTGGTCACCTTTCTTATTCTCTTTTCAGTTCTGTTAATGCAGATTTTAATAATATGACATGCTTACGGACTTCATGCCCATATCCTAAAACGTCGTCAGACCTCGAAATAATGAATCAAGAAGCAGAATGTGTTGAAGATAAGGCTTGAGAGAAAATAAGCAAAGAAGTGGAACACTACGCCTAAGCCAAGATCCAAATAAAATCGGAAGAAGTTGAAATTCCCTCTCTTTGGATCATTGTCGAAGCCGAGATTGAGGATAAAGATTGGGTCAAGAACCGGTTTGGAACAATTGACTATGATTGATGAAAAACATATGGCCGCAGTTTTCCACGGGCAGTTGTACCAACAAAGAATGGCCAGTGCCTACAACAAGAAAGTGCGGCCTAGAAAGTTCGAAATAAATGTCTCCGAGACAACTGTCTATACAGACACGGTCAAAAGGTATTATGTTTGACCCTTTTACGTATCTTTAATGTTCTCTGATTAGGATGACGAAGGCTTTCATTATCACTACCCAAAGACTATCAACCCTTTGCAAAACCTTTTGAGTCGGTTACTTTTCTTTGATTACCCTCTTTGGATCCTAGAAGTTATATGGGAAAAAAAAAAGATAAAAGAAAATGAAAAAAAATGAAGAAAAAAAAATTAAACAAGTTCATGTTAATCGAACTACGTTCGACTTGATTCCGAAAGGATACGTAGGTAGCCTCTCTCTGGGGTTCAGTCACACCAAAATAAAAACCTACATTCCCCCAAAAGTTGAAAATGGGACAGGTGTTATAATGGTTCGGCGATGGTTTCACCTGAGAGGTTCCAAAGTTATAATTCAATCCAAATCCTTTTTACCCAAATCCTTTTCAAGTCCTTCCGATCAATCAACGAGAATGTTCAAGAATTGGAGAATACAATCACTTGGATCTGATGCCGCCAAAATGAGAGAGTCTTATTAGTGAAAACCCTCACGGGAACCATAGGGCGATGACGAGCAAAGAAAATGAAAATGAGAGAGTCTTGTTAGTGAAAACCCGCAAAGGGCACTATAAGGCGATGGTGAGAAGAGAAATGAGAGAGATTAGCTGGTGAAAACCCACAAAGGGAACTATTGATCGAAAAGAGGATCTTCACGGCCATTGGTATTAACAATCCTGGGCAAGGTTTCTAGGTTTCGAGGAAAAAGTTGTGATGAATTTCTAAGAGTCGGACGGTTTACACAGATCAGACATCAAGTCCAAAAGGCATGTCATGTTCATTGAAGTCCGCATATACTCCAGATAAGTCATTCTTTCCTTCCCCGAAAGGGATACCTCTTGTCTAAATTCATTGTCCATTCCATTGTTTGTTTTTCTTTGAATCCATTTTGGTCTAACTCTATTCCAAAACTAAGGCAAAGAAGGGATAGCAAGACTCATTTACAGGGCTTTCGTTTGATACAAGCTAATATGCAAAAAAAAGGCACCCAGACTCGGCAGCGACATCAAGTCGACCCCGACTGGCCATGGCGGCTGATGCTTAGAAATCAAAAACTCTTGTAAGGAGGAAATCAAATTAAAAGTGCCTACAAGGCAAAATGAAGTTGAATAGGTTAAGTACCAAGTGGCTAGCCATTTTGGCAAAGTTTGAAAAGCCAAAGGTTCCACAATTCTCAGAAATTGAAAGTTTCGGAGGAAAGAAGTCGAAAGTGAAATTCCACAAAGGCAAAATAAAGTTGAAAAGGTTAAGTCCCACGCGACCAACAGTCATGTAAAAGTTTGAAAACTCAAAGGCTCTCCGGGGCCAGAAATGTAAGTCGTACTCAGGAAACATCTAGTGGTAGGTTGAAATCATCATCAAAAGAAGAAGGGCACAAAGCCAAGCTGCCAAATACATCAAGGCCACACACCGACCACCACCTTTAAAACTCACAATTATTCTTTGTTTTGAAGCAGGAACAAAGTAGTGCAGAATGACAATTCTTAAAGGACGAATGTCACCAAAGGTAAGTTTCCGCAAAATCTAAATTTTTCTTTTATTTTTAGCATACATCACTATTGTTCATACAAATCATTTACGTAGCTTAACCCAGGTAGAACCTTTTCACCTAGGGGGATCCAGCTAATAGTTCCGGGTAGAAGTACTCTTCGCTCAGGATGTTTTACGTAGCTTAACCCAGGTAGAATATTTTCGCCTAGGGGGATCCAGCTCATAGTTCCGGGTAGAAGAACTCTTCGCTCAGGATGTTTTACGTCACTTAACCCAGGTAGAACCATTTCGTCTAGGGGGATCCAGCTCATAGTTCCGGGTAGAAGTACTCTTTGCTCAGGATGTTTTACGTAGCTTAAACAAGGTAGAACTTTTTCGCCTAGGGGGATCCATCTCATAGTTCCGGGTAGAAATACTCTTCGCTTAAGATGTTTTACGTAGCTTAACCCAGGTAGAACCTTTTCGCCTAGGGGGATCCAGCTCATAGTTCCGGGTAGAAGTACTCTACGCTCAGAATGTTTTACGTAGCTTAATCCAGGTAGAACCTTTTCGCCTAGGGGGATCCAACTCACAGTTCCGAGTAGAAGTACTCTTCGCTCAGGATATTTTACGTAGCTTAACCCAGGTAGAACCTTTAAGCCTATAGGGATGCAGCTCATAGTTCCGGGTAAAAGTACTCTTCGCTCAGGATGTTTTATGTAGCTTAACCCAAGTAAAACCATTTCGCCTAGGGGGATCTAGCTCATAGTTCCGGATAGAAGTATTCTTCGCTCAGGATATTTTACTTAGCTTAACCCAGGTAGAACCATTTCGCCTAGGGGGATCCAGCTCATAGTTCCGGGTAAAAGTACTCTTCGCTCAGGATGTTTTATGTAGCTTAACCCAGGTAGAACCTTGACGTCTAGGGGGATCCAGCTCATAGTTCCGGGTAAAATTACTCTTCACTCAGGATATTTTACGTAGCTTAACCCAGGTAGGACATTTTCGCCTAGGGGGATCCAACTCATAGTTCCGGGTTGAATTACTCTTCGCCCGAGATATTTTACGGAGCTTAACCCAGGTAGAACCTTTTCGCCTAGGAGGATCCAGCTCATACTTCCGGGTAGAAGTACTCTTCGCCCAGGCTTATTTTTCGTAGCTTAACCCAGGTAGAACCTTTTCGCGTAGGGGGTCCAGCTCATAGTTCCGGGTAGAAGTACTCTTTGCTCAGGTTGTTTTTCGTAGCTTAAACCAGGTAGAACTTTTTCGCCTAGGGGGTTTTGCTCATAGTTCCGGGTAGAAGTACTTTTCGCTCAGGTTGTTTTAAGTAACTTAATAAAGGTAGAACTTTTTCGCCTAGGGGGGTCTAGCTCATAGTTTCGTGTACAAGTACTCTTCGCTCAGGTTGTTTTACATAGATTAACCCAGGTAGAACCTTTTCGCCTAGGGGGATCCAGCTTACAGTTCCGGGTAGAAGTAATCTTCACCCAGGCTATTTTTGTAGCTTAACCCAGGTAGAGCATTTTTGCCTAGGGGATCCAACTCACAGTTCCGGGTAAAAGTACTCTTCGCCCAGGTTATTTTTTGTAGCTTAACCTGGGTAGAACCTTTTCGCCTAGGGGGATCCAGCTCATATTTCCGGCTAGAAGTACTCTTCGCCCAGGTAGTTTTTCGTAGCTTAACCCAGGTAGAATCTTTTTGCCTAGGGGGATCTAGCTCATAATTCCGGGTAGAAGTACTCTTCGCCCAGGATGTTTTACGTAGCTTAACCCGGGTAGAACCTTTTCGCCTAGGGGGATCCAGCTCATAGTTCCGGGTAGAAATACTCTTCGCTCAAGTTGTTTTACGTAGCTTTACCCAGGTGGAGCCTTTTCGCCTAGGGGGATCCAACTAACAGTTCCAGGTAGAAATACTCTTCGCCCAGGTTGTTTTTTGTAGCTTAACCCAGGTAGAACTTTTTCGCCTAGGAGGATCCATCTCATATTTTCGGCTAGAAGTACTCTTAGCCCAGGTAGTTTTTCGTAGCTTAACCCAGGTAGAACCTTTTTTCCTAGGGACATCTAGCTCATAATTCTGGGTAGAAGTACTCTTCGCCCAGGATGTTTTACGTTGCTTAACTCGGGTAGAACCTTTTCGCCTAGGGGGATCCAGCTCATAGTTCCGGATAGAAATACTCTTCGCTCAAGTTGTTTTACGTAGTTTAACCCAGGTAGAACCTTTTCGCCTAGGGGGATCCAACTCATAGTTTCGGGTAGAAGTACTCTTCGCTCAAGTTGTTTTACGTAGCTTAACCCAGGTAGAACCTTTTCGCCTAGGGGGATCCAGCTCATAGTTTCCGGGTAGAAGTACTCTTCGCTCAGGTTATTTTACGTAGCTTAACCCAGGTAGAACCTTTTCGCCTAAGGGGATCCAACTCGTATTTCCGAGTAGAAGTACTCTTCGCCCAAGTTTGCATTTCGTAGTTTAAACGAGGTAGAATATTTTCGCCCAAGGGATTCAACATTGTTTTTCAGTAATACAGGGCTCCAACCCCTGGTTACATTTCCTTTTTAGTAATACAGGGTGCCAACCCTTAGTTACATTTCCTTTTTCAGTATTACAGGGCGTCAATCCCTGGTTACATTTCCTTTTCAGTAATACATGGTGCCAACTCCTGGTTACATTTCCTTTTGAGTAATACATGGTACCATCCCCTGGTTATATTTCTTTTTCAGTAATACAGGGTACCAACCCCTGGTTACATTTCCTTACCAGTATCATGGTACACCATTCCCTAGTTGTGTTTTTCGAATTAGGGTCACCACTTCCTAGTCTCCTTACTAGTATAGGGTACACCAATCCCTAGTTGTGTTTTCCAACATAAGGTACACCACTTCCTAGTTGATTTGATTTTAAACGCAGGGTATACCACTCCCTTATATCATTGCCAATATAAGGTATATCATTCCATGGACACATTTTTTCATACACCAATCCTTGGTTGAGACATTCTTTTGGGACAATAAAAGAAAATAATTATGACCTTTTCAGGGTACACCATTCCCGTTTTTTTTATTTCTTTCAATAAAGAAGTAGTTTAGAATTTTGTTACAATAACTCACAAAATTTTCCTAGTGAAAAATGGGACAAAATAATTTTGTTCGTTTGTTTGTTGTGATATCTGAGTAGGTTTTACCTCGAGGCACAGAGTTCGAAATGAACAAAAGAAGAAGTCTCAATTCAGAATAAAGAAAAGAAAAGGAAAAGAAGTGAATCCAAATGCAGAAGCAGATGGAAAGGATATGGACTGCTCAAAACATGACTGAAGTTACGAGCTTCACATTTCCCGTTTTGCTCAGAAGAAGCCGTAGAAGAATAAACTAGCACCTACAGCTAGCAAGCATCAGGGTTCAGATAAGAGTCTTCATGAACAACCAGTCAAGACTCAAGATCAAGCTTCAGAAGACTTATAGATAGGAATCTTGTAACTCATAGCTGATAGGCTTGTTTAGTTTTTTAGATTTTGATGTAATAGCAGGGCCACGGACCGGAGCCTCGACGGAACCTCGCTTGACTCTCGAACTCATCACTCCATCATTCTACTTGAACTAGACGCGACTTGATTCCCTTCTAACCCGGGATATATAGGTTGTCCGAAATCAGGACTCGGTTGCACCTTTTTCTTTTATTTTCCTCCTCTTTTGAATAATGATATGGTCAAAAATTAATCACACGGCTCACTTTATCTTTGCCTGAAAACTCTTCATGTTTCCAAGCAAAGAGGGGCAGCTGTGAGCACCTAATATTTGACTATATTTGAGTTTTTCATCACTTTTTAGTATGCAAATATATTTTAAGTTTAATCTACATATTTTAGCTCTTATTTCTCTTTTTATATATTTTACTTAAGAAAATTGAAAACAATAAAAAAAAGTCACATTTCTAATATAAGCTTTATCTTCATTTACAAAGAAAGAAAATGTTTTCCAAAAAAATATATTAGTTTGATAAGTAAATTTTGAGCGATTAGTATTTTATCTTGCTATTTCAAGTTTAGGAGTAGTATTTTTATTTTTTCATCTATTAATCAATAAAAGAAAATCAAAATCACAAAAGAAAGAAAGAAGATTTAATTTGGACCAGTTCTCCTAAAGTCTTGCTTTGTTCAAATGTCAAGTCATTACCCAAATTGGACTAAATCTGAGCCCAATAGCCAATGACCCATCAGATTTCCTCCTCCCCAAAACCCTACATCTTTTCATGTCTCATGCTCTCATTCAAGAGATAGCGAGCCGCACCATCCACAAAAACTCTTTCTTCTTCTTCTTCTTCTTCTTCTTCATAATCACAACCCCACACCACAAAAAAGAAAAAGAAAAAAGCACACAAAGAAAAGAGAGAAAATCGGCAGCAACCAAGGTCCTATTAGGCAAAAGAGAGGGGAAAAAAAGCACACAAACAACTAAAGTTTTTTTTTTTCCTTAAACCTTTCCGGCGAGTTTCGAGGTTATCCGTTCGAGGTCCTATTCGGTGAGTCAAGCTTAACTAAGGTCCATTTTTTTATTGTTAAATTTAAATCTTCATTTTGCAGTTTATCTTTTACTAATTTGTGTCAAACTTGAATAAAACGTGGATGTATTAATATGGTCTTGTATGTCCGATTGGCTTTTTGGTTTTGGAAGCTTTGGATTCTAAATTTTGCATACTCTGCTTATTTGCTCCGGAAATAGTTAAAATATCTATGATTTGGATTCCCCTCTTTTGTTTGTTAGTTGATTCTTAAACAAAAAATAAATTTTAGTAACAGAAGAACAAAGTTGTTGTTTCGTTAAGATAAGATTTGCGCCATTGGAATTTCAAGTGATATTAAAATTGAGTTGCTGGCCAAATACTTGTCATAGGAAATGTTGGAGTGATTTTATGTCTTTTCCCAGCACATATTTTTTTTTTGACAGTTTACACCCTTACCAAGTAAATGTTGTTCTTAGGCTATTTATTTATGTTGTCCAAAGTTAAATTTTTTTGTCCTTCATCTAACATGGATTTTCTTCGTTATTGAACAAGACCAATAGATTTGATGCGCCTTTAAAGTTGTTTTCTTCTTTGCTTTGCCAGCGTTATTTGGAATATGGTTGGTTTTAAGCATAGCCCGTACTGTTCTCCACCATAATATAATTTTCATAATCTTTATGCCTCACAATAATCTCAAACTAGTCTTAAAAAAATATTTAAACTATTGAATCTCGTAGATTGCTTTAGGCGCGAATAATAAATCATGGTGATCATGAGTACGGTTTCCGTGGCATGGTCACGATACGTAAATCACATTCGGGTCACAACTACTAATAATAACTAAAATAAACATGTTGTAAATCGCGGGTGTGTTTCACGTGGCGCGATTCACAATTTGCACAAAAACAAACGAGTGCGCGACATCGCGACTTGTTCAAACAAATTCCATAAATAATAAAAGTGCTCTCACGAAGCGAAATCCGTACACTGCTCTAAAAAGAAAACGAAGGGCGATAAAAAATGAAAAGTAACTAAACATGATGTTAAAAAGAACAAGGGTAAATATGTCATTTACTAACATATTTTAAGTTAAAATGGCTAGAAATCAATTACATTAGCGATGGTGGCTACTGGCTATTTTTGGATGGCCAGCCGTAAAAATGGCTACGCCATGCCATTTTGACGAGCAATGACTCATTTAATGAGTCCGTCCATTATGACAAGCCCAAATACAGCCCATTTGCCACCCCTAAAGTCAGATTACATGCAAAAGAGTTGTATAAGGTCCAGAGAGACCGAGAGTTCACCCAAAGAAAAATAACATCTCTCCCTTGCATGGTACTTGCCCAAGGGTTTATTTCCACACAGAGCCAAGGCAACAAAAATATAAGGATCTTATTTGGTCCACCACATGAGGAAATCCTTGCGCCTATTAATCTTCTTCTGCAGTTGAAGAACTCCGTATAGAAGGGCCTCAGCAGTAGGTGGGCAACCTGGAACATAAATGTCAACCGGGACAATCCTGTCACAGCCTCGCACGACAGAATATGAGTAATGGTAGTATCCTCCACCATTTGCACAGCTCCCCATAGAAATGACCCACCTTGGCTCGGGCATTTGATCATAGACTCTGCAATAAAATGCATTGACTTAATATTTGACTCATTAAAACAAAAGGTTACCTTACCTTAGAGCAGATAATTACTAGGAGACATTCAAATATTCTCCTTTTTTACTTCTTTGAGTTTTTCTTTCCTTTTTGGGGTAGAGGGAGGTGTTAGTAACCAATTGGATTGTGCAAAGTACAGACTTACCAAGTTCCAGCTAGGTGACAAGCATGCAAGATTTGCTAACAAGCATAAGTGAAAATCTAGATAGTGTAATAAGATGCATGATTCAAGATCCAAACACAGGGAAAATGCACCTGCAGTGGAATTTTGGAAAATTTAGGTATCTCTAGATCAGATGACTATAGGTGCACATATTTAGTATGTTAAATTGAGAGGATCTAAAAGTAAACTAGCAACGAAGAAAATGAGCAAATACAAAACCAGACAAGCATAACAGGAGTGCTCAATGCAGTGGATGAGATTTTCTACTACTACACAAAAACTAGGCATAATTATTTTTGACACCTCTGTTTACGTGCGAGGCTTATTATCAAGTAAAATTTCATTGATAATGGAAAAATTGTTGCTATATAAGAGGCACCCAAAAAATAGAGAATCTCCAGACAGATAGGATCTCTACGTAAGACACCCAATTTCTGTACAAATAAGGACTCATGGGTGCACCAAAAGGACATTAAAAACTGGAGGTTATTCCTCATATGACAAATCATGCTCTTCCCTTCCCTCCATAGCATCCACATAAGTGCTAATGGAGTAACATCCAGTATTGTCAAAGGCTCATTCAAGGCGCACCTAAGCCCTGAAGCTCAGAAAAGTTCAGGGAAGTCTGTGTAAGGCAAGGCATTAAGACATGTGCCTCATTGCATATGAGTTTTATCGTGAGTCAAGCGGCACTAAACAAGTATAATCGGAAAGTAAGTATATTAGCTGTAAAGGAAAATATTATGAATGAATTGTTACTTTGTTCTTGAATTACGTTATTTTTTCTTTTATTGCGCCTTTTTACTAAAACCCACTCTTTAAGTGCGCTTTGCGCTTAAAGCTCCAATAGACCTAGAGCGCTTTTCAGAGCTTTTGCCTTTGACACTGGTAACATCCTACACCCGGATTCTTCTCTTCCGTCCTATAAAAGCCCAACTAAACAATGCATCCTTCACAGTATCCGACATGGTCAATTGTATTTCGAACCATCTAATAACACACCATTTACTTGATAAGAATAATTAATCACATCAGCTTGATACCATGATAGGGCTATATGATAGGGCAGTGGAAGGCGCAAAATGGAAAAACCAAATGTTCAAGATCTTTTTAAGCAAGACTTAGCATTCGGTACTCTGGTATTTAAGAACTTCAATTCAGTACTTTGGTATCCGGTTCATCAATTGTGTATACAAAATACCATACCAAGTAGTTTGGTACGGTCTCTAAAGAATTTCAGCTTGATAAAGTAACAGAATCGTGTCTTTTTAAAGGAATAACAATATCAATTAGCAGCAGCACTTGCTAATGTATATTAGAAAAGGATTTGCTCTAAGAGGACGACGACGACAACAACAACAACAACAACAACCCAGTGGAATCCCACAAGTGGGGTCTGGGGAGGGTAGTGTGTACGTAGAGTCGTAGACCTTACCCCTACTCCAGAGGAGTAGAGAAGCTGTTTCCGAAAGACCCTCAGCTCAAAGTTTTATGGCACATTCACAGCCAATGCCATATCCATCATAAAACCATGACAAAAGTTAGTAACATGTTGACACTTGACAGCATCAAGACACAGTATAGACAAATGAAGAAGGAAAAAAGGGAGGCCACAACAGCAAATCTACATGATGACCAATATGATACAATGATAACAATAAATCTAAGAACTTGAGAGGAATTAAAATAAATCTAATGGCTACTGAAGCTAATCATTTAAAAAGCACCGCCAGTGCGAAGCAGATTATAGACATCATACCAGCACAAAAATGTTTGCAATATGGTACTTATGTGCAATTTCTTGTCCTTTGTTATATTGACTGTTTATCCTCCCAGTAATCTGGAAATTGGTCATCCAGTACCAAATACATTACTTATTTGAAGCATCACATTTTGATGCTTGACTTTATCACCCTATACTACCAGCAGAACTTCTAAATAACATGACAAAATACACAAAACAACTATGCCTCAATACCAAGCAAGTTCAGGTCCGCTCCATTTAAGCCCATTTTGTGAGAATCCAAATATTTGTAGAGTTTTTATGTGTTAACATTTGAAAACAAATCCTTAGGTACATTTTGACAACAACCTTCCGTGGATATTTAGTGGGTGTTGGGACATAAGAATTGTAAAATTCCAAAAAATGGTTAAAAAAAATTTCAAGTGAAAATGGTATTTGAAATTTAGAGTTGTGTTGACATGAATATAATTTTGGGTTGTTTTTGAAGTTTTGTGAAAGATTTGAGTGAAAATTTTGAAAAACAGCTTTTTTGGAGTTTTTTAAATTTTCGAAAATTTCCAAAATGCATCTTTAAGTGAAAATTGGAAATTTTATGAGCAAACGTTGATTTCGGAAAAAAGTGAAAATGTTTTGGAAAAAAGGGAAAAATTTCTTATGTCCAAACGGGCTCTTAAACACAACTTTAAAGAGCCTGGGCGAACTACATGTTATGTTATATTATATACCAGCTCTTAATTTTTCCTCAATGCAATATACATTTTATCCAGCAATAGTGCTCTTCCATCATCAACTTTTCTACTAATATACAAACAAATCCATCAACACCGCCAAAAGAATAGTTCCCAATATCATAACCTAGAATCTCATTCATTTTAGTCACATTAAGATAATGCACACAACAAATCAATAACTAGTGCTATAAAAAATCATAAAGGCTATTGAGCTATCATCTTTCGTAATATCCTCCATTAACTGATTGATCTCACTGAAACACAAACATCATTACCAGTAATCGAATTTCCCTAAATGTGCTTATCCGAAACTAAATTCCAAAGGAAAATTTTCAATCCAAATATAGCCAAACAGAAAAAATGGGTTTAATCGTTAGAAGTAATACATACTTGCGAAGAGCAGGGGCCATTTTATTGGTAAGTGTACCAGCAACAATCATACAATCAGACTGTCTCGGGCTAGGTCTGAAAATTACACCAAATCGATCAAAATCATAACGCGCAGCTCCAGCGTGCATCATTTCGACGGCACAGCAGGCCAGCCCAAATGTCATGGGCCAAATGGACCCGCGCCGAGCCCAATTCATCAGATCGTCGACCTTTGATATCACATACTCCGCCGGTTTTGATATCCCAGCCGGCGACGTCGTGGACGGCGGCGGCGCGCGACCATACGTGGCCGGAGAAGAAGAAGGTTGCTGTGAGAGTACTGGGAGTGTCGTGTGGATCGTCGCCGCCCTTTGAAGGAACGGCGCCGTTTCGGTTAGCCGTTTTGCGTTTCGAGCGATTAACACCATTACCGATTCAATGGAGAGAGAGAGAGTGTGTGTGTGTGCCCGCCTATAAATTTTTGTAGAAAAAGACTCAAAATATTAGCCTTTTTTTTAAAAAAAAAAAAAAACTTTGGACTTGAAATGAGAAGTTGTCGTGTAGCAAATCGAAATTTTTAGTATTTGGTATTTGGTATTTTGATATTTGTTATGATATTTGGTTTATATTTTAAAAAAATTAGTATTAGGTTTGGTATTTGGTATTTTCTTTTTTAAATATCGAAATATCGATATCGTACCGAAATATATATTGAATTAATTTTAAATATCATGTCATCCCTGGAACTCGTAGTTACTAGAGAGCTTAAGGAGAATGTTTCTAGTTACATGTTCTTTAGTTAAAGCTTATGCGCCACCTATTTTTGTCTATGTGGTTAATGGATGTTACCCGAATGATTTCTGTAAACAACACTTGTGAAAACTTATTTTGATCACATTTGAGAAGCTTACTAGTGTCTGGTATATTACGGAGATGCAAGTTAGAGCTTTAGACCAGACATACTTGCATGTTGATGAAGTTTGTAAACGTTATTCTAATCTTATGCTCTTGTTTATAGAAGACTCATATATGATGTGTAATGTTGTTGCATTCATAAGATTGATTTTGCTAGTTAGTTAAGGTGTTATTCTCCCATAAATATAATATTTAGAAGATGCTTTAGAACTGAATAAACTAAAGTTATCATACCGAATAAACTAAAATTGAAAGGCAATAAACCGAACCATACCGAATTTAATTAGGTATAGTATTGGTATAGCATTTTAGGATACCGAATACGAAAAATACCGAACTGAAATGTCTAATTATCATACTGTACCGACCGACGAACACCCTTACCCTATACCATGGATTTTTTTTTTTTGTTTCCCACTGGTTGTTCGGCACCTGTATTGGAACCCGGCTATATCCGAATTTGCTCCGCGTAAAATTGCATTCGGGAAAAGCGCTCCTTACTAAGGATTTTTTTATATCCAGAGTTTGAACCAAGGACCTCTTGTTAAGGGAAGAGCAATCACATTCGTTGCACCACATCCTTTGGTGGTCGAAAAAAATACTACTGCCATTGGTAAAATTGGGTGGGATGAGTAATTTTAGATTCGTTTTTAAAATGTAATTGAGAAATAATTGTTTTTTAATTCGAAAATAAGATTGGATAGAAATATTCTTCGCTAAAAAAAACTCCAAGCTTGAAGTTTTGAAATAAGTTTGAAAATTTCAACATGATTTTGTGTTATTTTGAAGTGTGTGTTGTTTGAAATTGTTGGAAATAGTATTTGAAAATTGAATACAAAATTCGAGACTATTTTGATTTGATTTGATTTGAATAGATTTTGGATCAAAATTGTCGCTAAAATATTATCAAATATCCTTAGAGATGTTTAAACATCTTCAATTGTTATTTAACTGAACAACTTGAGAAATGTATAAGGTTATTTAAATATTAATTTATTAATTCAATGATAATTGAGACATATGTCGGATAATTTTATGAATAATTATACAGTAACTTATTGATTGATTATTTAATATTAATAAAGTGATTCTACGAATGTATAATTTACCTAAGGCTTAATAACTAATTTTTCTTGAGAACAAGAACACAAATAACGCATCCTAATCTTGTCACTTAATTTATTGGCCAAATGGCCTCGTGACCAATTAAAATTGTATCAGTTTGCAAACTCAATATATGAACTTATATTTTTAATATTTGAACCCTCCAACTTAACGGAATGGGTAATAATAAACAACAACAACTCACTTGACTTTACAATTGGTACATTCTATGTAGGCCTGTTCAAAACTGAACTGAAACCGTTAACCGAATCGAACCGATGGCTTATTGGTATGGGATTATCGGGGTAATGTATGGTGAACGAATTGAGATTTTATAATTAACGGCTTAACAGTTTGGGGGCGGATTATTCAATTTACTTATCGGGTAAACCGTTAACCCGTTAATAATTTTTATGTTTACTGTAACATACCACACCCGGGCGTTAGGATACATCATAGTAAATCCATATAAGCTTGAAGGGATTAAGGTTACTCATGTGGTTATAGGGGGATTTGTGAAGGTGTTAACAAAGACCTGATAAGTTTGATAACCTTTTAGTACAGATTCGATAAGTTTACTTTTACGTAGTTATTGTTATTTTTACTTTTCAGATGTACATTAAATTAAGTACATGATATGAAGAAGCTATTAAATGAGATTTCCTTTATTAGGAAAATAGAAATTATTTTATCATAAAGTGAGAAAGTTATCTTTTTATCGTTTTAAGAATTTATAGTAGAAAAATTTGTATTTTGATATTATGTTGGAAAAAATTAGAATTTGATAGGATATAATTTTATTTTTATCAATGCCCTAACCTTTAAAAATATTAACATATTTAATTTGTTACCATGTATAATTATTACCACCTAATAGATAAGTTGTAAATAACACTAGCCACATATTTTTATTAGATAAGTATTAACTTTTATGGAATAAGTATTTTATCAAAGTAGATATAGTAATCTGTTTAAGAGACTTTCTAGTACCACGTGGCATGTGATGATATTTTACTCAATTTGAAAGTTAGTGGAGTCTTGGTAAAGGACAAATCATTTCAATATATTCAAAATACTTAGAGTTCTTCTACGCTAAGAAATATACTTTTGCAGTAGTTGGGTGATGGGATGTATTCCATATCCTCTATATACATAGTGTTTAAGACACCTTATCATTTGGGAAAGGAGGGAATTGTTAGATACATATATTTACACTCCAGCAAATATGTGGGGAGAAACTCCATCTTGCTCGTTCCTTTTCCCCTATAACAGTGAAGTGCACAAAGTTTTCTTCTACGTACAACTTCTTCATGTTTTCATACATTCAGTTAAGGAAAGTTTTATTTTAAGGCATGTAATTGTTGAGAACTTACGGGACGGTGATCGTAAGCTGTGAGTTCAAGTCGTAATAATTGTATAAATAGGTCATGGTCTCTTTTCTTATGGTATGGAGATTGGTGGTGGTGTGGTAGCTCGTGTGGAGCTTGGTTGTTGTTAAAAGAGGGTTGGGTGAGGAGTATACCAATGTATAAAGTCTCGGGAGCTTGTCACTCTTTGATTGCTTGACGATAGTGTCGGTATAGCTGTAGTTTTTAGTTGATGTTGTGGTTGTGTTGTTATTATTATGCTTCGTGAATTTGAAAGAAAAAAGTGTACAAAGCTATCATACACAAGCGTATATTGGTTGTTGTTGGCTGTTATAACTTGTGGGAAGTCATATAAGTAGGGGAGGTGTTGTGCGTTTTATTATAAGATGGGTCGTGGTCAACATATAATAGTTACGACGCTTAAAAGATAATGATACTATCGTTTCTCTTATAGTAGACTAAGGAGCCGTGACCTTTGCACAACTTGGAGGTTGGTAGTATATACTATATACAAGGTATGTGAGGCTATCCCTTTTCTTTATTTTGCACGACTCCGGTTGTACATAATATAATGAACGAGCATCCAAAGATATTCCACTCATAGAAGCTAGCAGTAATTACATTGGTTCCCTTATTATAGAATGATTGATGTTGATGTCACTCCTCTTATTCTTATGTTATCAATGTTGTTGGTACTTCCTGATTTCTTATAAGATTCTTGATGAAGAGTTAGTCCTAATAATGTGTACCGAGGTTACTGACCTTACGTCACTTCAAAAGGTTCAAAATGTGATTCTAATAAGTCTAGCATGCATTATATATATGTACCTATTTTACCCTACCGAGCCGCGCTATAGTCAGGGGTGAAGCTAAGAAGCCCCAAATGTGGTCAACTACCACCCTTCATCGAAATATTACACGGTATATATAGGTAAAATATTATATTTTAATGGTATATAACATATATTGAACACCCTTTATCAGAGTTTTTTTACTTCTTTCAAATTTGAACACCCTCGATGAATTTTTTGGCTTCGCCACTGGCTATAGTCATCCGGGTATGGCACCTATTGTGCAACCACTGATCAGTTGGGTTTTACCGAGCTACACGTGGCCAGGTACGGTTCTACCGAGCCTTATGATGGCCGGGTATATTTTACCGAGCCTATTATGGCCGGGTACGATATGATGATGATGATATCCGCAGAGGCATAGGTTTTAAAAGTTTATGTATTTGTATGTATGTATATATATATATATATATATATATATATATATATATATATATATATATATATATATATATATGCGTGTGTGTGTGTGTGTGTGTGTGTGTGTGTATCGTGCATTTCATGTCAGTCGCCCTTAGAGGCACTCAAATGTTACAGGTTGTATATTCTCTATCCCTCGTTTACATTACTATTCTTATTTATGCTTCTTGCCTTGCATACTCAGTACTTTATTAATACTGACGTCCCCTTTTTTTGTGGACCATGCATGTCGTGCTGCAGGTCCTGATAGACAGGTAGACGAAGCTCCTCCACCACAGTAGGCTGCCTAGTTCAGCGGTTAGTGGCGAGATTCCTTCTCCGGACTTTGCCGTGATCTTGGTATGCATTATTGTTATGGACATCATGTATGTCGGGGGCTTGTTCCGACAATGTTCATGCACTTATGTTTCTTTAGAGACTCATAGACATGTGTCGTCTCATGTATAGTTTTGGATAGCCTTGTCGGTTAGTTTTGTTGTATATAGTCTCTCATGCCAGCTTATCAGCTTGTACCTTATATATAGCTTCATGACAACCTTGTCGACCCATGTTATATATGTTCATGCCATTATGTGTCATTGTTGGTTGTTTAGTATTCATTTCTACCATTTATATTGATCTCATCGGCCCTTATGGATAATAAGGAAGGTTAGATAAAATGTATGTTGGTGCTCGGCAGGTATGGCTCGGGTGCTAGTCATGGCCCTCCAGTTTGGATCGTGACATTTACACTTTTACCCTATGTATATAAAGCGCTATTGAAACCCTAAATGGCTAAATCCCTAACTTCTATTTTCTAATTCTCAACTGTCTGCAGCCACTAGAGGCAGAGAAGTCGTCAGTCTTGTCTCTCTCTTGAACTAAGAACTGAGAAGTCGAAAAATCAAAATCTCAACGATTAATACGTGTATGTCTGTGTGAGTAGTCTTGATGGTATCAAAAATTTGGTTAATACGTGTATGACAGTATGAGTAGGCTTGAAGACTCTTCAATTAAAAAATACCGTTTGGTTAGATCTTAGATGGTATTAAAAATTTGGTATTGATTTGAAACTGTTTAGTATTGATTGAATGATTGTTCAATTTTTTTTATTTGGTTTAGCCGATAAGCCACCCGATAACCGCCCGTTAATTGTTAATCTGATACCAATTTGTTTGTTGTCTTATTGGATGGCAAGCGGATTACTACATTTATAATCCGATAACCGTTAAGCCGAATCGTTAAGTATAATTATCCGCCCGATAAGCACCCCTAATTCTATGTACTCCCTCCGGTCCACAATAAGCGATCAATTTGTCTTTTTATTTTGGTCCAAAATAAGTGTCCATTTATATAATCAAGAAAAAAACTCAATTTTTTTTTTCAAAACTACCCTTATGTACGTATCCCTAAAAAGTCTTTTACTCCTCACATTAACTATGTTGCAACATTTAATTAAGGGTAATTTAGTCACACTAACTATTTTTATCTAAAATTTTATATTTTTTTAGTGGTGTACCCAAATCAAATTAGTCATTTATCGTGGACCGAAAGAACTAATGTACTAGAGTTTGTTTTGATATTTCACTTTTTCTCTTTTACTTATGAATATGCAGGGTTCTTTTTGTTACCAAGATTTGTACAAATTGAGCTAATAGTGTCAACAACAAAAAAAGTTATTTAAAATGTGAACCTCTTTTGCTGCCACATAAGCAGCGTCCGCTACTATACACGCACAGACAATGTCTGACATACGCCCATAACCTATTATGTGACACTTAACACAAAACCTACGCTACCTAAGATTCCCCAAAACACAAACACTATCACTAAAATAAAGTTAGGGGGCGTTTGGACATAAGAATTGTAAAATTTAAAAAAAAACAAATTTCAAAAAAAAATATTATTTAAAAATTAAAATTGTGTTTGCATGTGAATATAATTTTGGATTATTTTTATAAAGGATATAAGTGAAAATTTTGAAAAATGTTATAAAATAAAGACTGTAAAGTAAAGACAAGTATAGAGAGAAACTGATATATTATTCAACTTCAAACTTATGTACATAATGAACTGAAAACTCCTCTATTTATAGAAAAAAGGAAGCAGATGCGAGGCTTTTCAGGAAGCAGCTGCAAGGCTTTTCTTTAGCTGTTTGCAAACTGTCTGCATGAGCTGCTTGCAACCTGTCTGTTTAATAAGAAGATGTTGCAAATCATTTCATTGAGCTGCTTGCAACCTGCCTGCATCAACTGCTTGTAGATAAACTTCAACAGAGTACTAAATGGATAATCTTCTTCAGGAAGATTATCTATAGCGGAGTAATAAATGAACATCCACAATATAATTATTTTCATAACACTCTCCCTTGGATGTTCAGTAAAAGGTATTGTGCCTCGTTAAAACCTTACTAGGAAAAACCTAGTGGGAAAAATCTTAGTGAAGGAAAAAGAGTACACATATTTAGTAATACGCATTTCTAGATGCCTCATTAAAAACCTTATAAAGAAAACCCTGTGGGAAAAAATCTTAGTAAGGAAAAAAGAGTACATCGCGTATTTTACTCCCCCTGATGAAAACTTTGTTTCAAATATTTGAGTCTCCGCATTCCAATCTTGTATACCATCTTCTCAAAAGTTGAAGTTGGCAAAGATTTAGTGAATAAAGCTGCCGGATTGTCACTTGAACGGATTTGCTGCACATCAATGTCACCATTTTTCTGAAGATCGTGTGTGTAGAATAATTTTGGTGAAATGTGCTTCGTTCTATCTCCTTTTTATAAATTCTCCCTTCAATTGGGCTATGCATGCAACATTGTCTTCGTATAAAATTGTGGATCTTTTATCACACTCCAAACCACATTTTTCTTGAATAAAATGAATCATTGATCTCAACCATACGCATTCCCTACTTGCTTCATGAATAGCTATTATCTCAGCATGATTTGAAGAAGTAGCAACAATTGACTGCTTTGTGGAGCGCCATGATATGACAGTACCTCCACATGTAAACACATACCCGGTTTGAGATCGAGCTTTATGGGGATCAGATAAATAACCTGCATCTGCATAACCAACAAGATCTGCACTATCTTTGTTAGCATAAAATAAACCCATATCAAGAGTTCCCTTTAAATATCGCAATATATGCTTAATCCCGTTCCAATGTCTCTGTGTAGGAGAAGAGCTATATCTTGCTAGTAAATTAACAGAAAATGCTATGTCAGGCCTTGTAGCATTAGCAATATACATAAGTGCACCAATTGCACTGAGATAGGGTGTTTCATGACCCAGGAGTTCCTCATCCTCTTCTGGAGGTCGGAACGGGTCCTTATTCACTTCAAGTGATCAAACAACCATTGGTGTACTCAATGGGTGCGCTTTGTCCATGTAAAAGCGTTTTAAGACCCTTTCTGTATAGGCAGATTGATGCATAAAGATCCCATTTGCTAAATATTCAATTTGCAGTCCAAGACAAAGTTTTGTCTTTCCAAGATCTTTCATCTCAAATTCTTTCTTAAGATATTCAATTGCCTTTTGGAGCTCTTCTGGAGTTCTAACAAGATTTATGTCATCAACATAAACAGCAAGTATAACAAATTCTGAAGCCATTTTCTTTATAAAAATATATGGACAAATAACATCATTTATGTAACCCTCTTTCAGCAAATATTCACTGAGGCGATTATACCACATGCGCCCAGATTGCTTTAAACCGTACAAAGATCTTTGTAATCTGATTGAGTACATTTCCCGAGATTTTGAATATGCTTCAGGCATTTTAAATCCTTTAGGGATTTTCATGTAAATCTCATTATCAAGTGACCCGTACAGATAAGCTGTAACCATATCCATCATATGTATTTCAAGCCTTTCACGTAAGGCTAAACTGATGAGATATCGAAATGTTATGGCATCCATAACGGGTGAATATGTTTCTTCATAATCGACTCCAGGTCGTTGTGAGAATCCTTGTGCGACAAGGCGAGCCTTGTATCTTTCAACTTCATTTTGCTCATTCCTTTTTTGCACAAAAACCCATTTATGACCAACTGGTTTTATACCAGCAGGTGTTTGGACTACTGGTCCAAAAGACCTCTCTTTTAGCAAGTGCGTTCAATTCTGATTGAATTGCCCCTTGCCATTTTGGCCAATCAGATCTTTGTTGACATTCTTCGACAGATCGGGGTTCAAAATCCTCACTATCTTGCATAATGTTAAGTGCAACATTATATGCAAAAATATTATCCACCACTATTTCAGATCGATTTAAATTAATCCCATCACCAGTAGAACTTATTAAAAGTTCCTCGCTCACTTGAGCCTCGGGTTTATTGATTTCTTCAGGAATCTCATAACTAATCAGATCTTGGGTCTCTTCAGGAGATCCCTTCATAATATCATTTTGATCATTTGTCGATTTTTTTTCTAGGATTTCGATCCTTAGAACCCATAGGCCTACCACGCTTCAGGCGTGCTTTAGGTTCATTAGCTCTCATGCTAATAGATGGTCCTGCTGGGACATCAATTCGGATAGGCACATTCTCTGAAGGGATATGTGACTTAGTTATCCTTTTCAAATCAATAAATACGTCTGGCATTTGATTTGCTATCTTCTGTAAATGGATGATCTTCTGGACCTCCTGATTACATATAGGGGTACGTGGATCAAAGTGAGATAATGATGAAACTTTCCACACAATTTCTTTTTTGATTTCCTTTTTCTCTCCCCCTAATTATGGGAAATTTGTTTCATCAAATCGACAATCTGCAAATCGAGCAGTAAATAAATCTCCCGTCAATGGTTCAAGATAGCGAATAATAGAGGGTGATTCAAACCCAATATATATTCCTAACCTTCTTTGGGGCCCATCTTACTGCGCTGTGGTGGTGCTACTGGCACATATACAGCACATCCAAAAATTGTGACGGAGAATATTTATTATAATGTGTTGGTCTGAGACGGATAAGTGATGCTGCGTGCAAGATAGCATGGCCCCAAACAGTAGTGGGCAATTTTGTTTTCATAAGTAGTGGTCTTGCTATCAATTGCAGTCGTTTAATAAATGACTCTGCAAGGCCATTTTGAGTATGAACATAAGCTACCGGATGTTCAACTTTTATCCCAACTGATAGACAGTAATCATCAAAAGCTTGAGATGAGAATTCTCCAGCATTATCAAGGCGAATAGCCTTTATAGGATAATCTGGGAATTGTGCCCTTAATCGAATTATTTGGGCTAATAACTTTGCAAACGCCAGGTTGCGAGATGATAATAGGCACACGTGAGACCATCTTGAAGATGCATCTATTAGGACCATAAAATATCTAAACAACCCACTTGGTGGGTGAATAGGTCCACATATATCCCCATGTATACGTTCTAAGAAGGTAGGGGACTCAATGCCAACCTTCATTGGTGATGGTCTAGTGATCATTTTGCCTTGATAACAAGCATCACAAGAAAATTCATTATTTGTAAGAATCTTCAGGTTCTTTAATGGATGCCCACTCGAATTTTCAGTAATTCGTCTCATCATTATTGATCCAGGATGGCCCAAACGGCCATGCCAAAGTACAAAAGTATTTGAATCAGTAAACTTTTGGTTTACGATAGAGTGTGATTCAATTGTACTAATCTTTGAATAATATAAGCCAGAAGATAAAGTTGGTAACTTTTCTACAATGCATTTCTGGCCAGAAATATTCTTTGTAATACAAAGATATTCCACATTCATTTCATCTATTGTCTCAACATGATACCCATTTCGGCGGATATCTATAAAACTCAACAAGTTTCTTCGGGACTTGGAGGAGTACAATGCATTGTCGATAATAAGTTTTGTTCCCTTAGACAGAAATACAATAGCTCTTCCGGAGCCTTCAATCAAACTTATATTACCAGAAATTGTAGAAACATTTGCTTTTTCCTTATGCAAATAAGAAAAGTATTTCTGATCTTTGAATATGGCATGAGTTGTTCCACTATCAACTACACAAATATCTTCATGATTGGTCTTTGATCCAAACATAATTTGAGGATTATCCATATTCTTCAAAATGACATAAACAAAATAAATATGATAGTAAACATTATAACTTTTATTTATGTACAACAATTACATAACTATACTATCTACTACAAATAACAGAAATTAAAATATTTACATCTCTACAGATTCACTACCGATCACATGACTTGTTTCTCCTTTTGGGAGTGCAAAGTAATCAGCTACATCCAAATGCATGAAGTCTAAATTATCTTCAGAAATAAAATTTGCTTCAGCATTTTTCTCTGTCTTCTTCAGGGAAGCTTGATATAGCTCAACCAGGTGCTTTGGCGTACGACATGTACGTGACCAGTGCCCTTTTCCTCCACATCTATAGCATGCATTTTCTGGCTTTGCTGCTTGCACCGCTTCATGCTTTTGTTCCTTCCTTTTCCACTGCTGGTGGTGAGGAGGGTTCTTTGGTACATTATTATTACCACGATTAGAGTTTCCTCCCCGACCACAGCCATGACCATGACTGGGGCCACGTCCTCTTCCACGTTTAGCTTGGTGGAAGTTCGTCTCATTCACTTCTGGGAATGGACAAGAACCAATAGGTCGGCTTTCATGGTTTTTCATTAATAGCCCACTATGTTGCTCGGCTACAAGGAGATGTGAGATAAGTTCAGAATACTTTTTGAATCTCATCTCTCGATATTGCTGCTGCAGGAGCATATTCGAGGCATGAAAAGTGGTGAAAGTTTTCTCCAACATATCATGATCAGTAATATTATCACCACATAGTTTCAATTGGGAAATAATTCTGAACATAGCAGAATTATACTCACTGATAGATTTAAAATCTTGTAACCTTAGATGAGTCCAATCATAACGTGCCTGTGGAAGAACGACCATCTTCAGGTGGTCATATATATCTTTCAAATTACTCCACAGTATGACTGGATCTTTAACAGTAAGATATTCCATTTTCAGGCCCTCATCAAGGTGATGGCGTAGGAATATCATTACTTTGGCACGGTCTTGGTTTGATGCCTGATTTTTATCTTTGATGGTGTCTGCCAGACCCATCGCATCAAGATGAATTTCGGCATCAAGCACCCAAGACATGTAGCTTTTGCCCGATATATCCAGGGCTACAAACTCAAGTTTAGAAAGATTTGACATTATTTAGAAAAAGAAAGTTCGTACCTCTGATACTTTCAAAGTATTTGCTCGAGATGACAGAGTCTCGTGCTGATAACGTGTTATAAAATAAAGACTGTAAAGTAAAGACAAGTATAGAGAGAAACTGATATATTATTCAACTTCAAACTTATGTACATAATGAACTGAAAACTCCTCTATTTATAGAAGAAAGGAAGCAGCTGCGAGGCTTTTCAGGAAGCAGCTGCAAGGCTTTTCTTTAGCTGCTTGCAAATTGTCTGCATGAGCTGCTTGCAACCTGCCTGTTTAATAAGAAGCTGCTGCAAATCATTTCATTGAGCTGCTTGCAACCTGCCTGCATCAACTGCTTGTAGATAAACTTCAACAGAGTACTAAATGGATAATCTTGTTCAGGAAGATTATCTATAGCGGAGTAATAAATGAACATCCACAATATAATTATTTTCTTAACAAAAAATAAATTCTTTTAGTTTTTTAAATTTGCGAAAAATTCCAAATTCATCTTCAACAAAATTAAAAAAATTTCGGGAAAAAAATAAAAAAATTCTTATGTCGAAACCGGCTGTTAAACCAACAAAAGAACCAAAAAATAAAAAGAAAACCCACAAAGTTAGATTCTTTCTTCTCAAGTTGCAAACTTTTAAATAATCACTATAATTAACAAACTCATGTCTTCTTCCATTTCGATTTCGACTCCATTTCAGTGAGTAATTAATCCTTTATTCAAATAAGGTCAGCAAAAATACATTTGATTGATTATGGCAGACAAGTCTAGCAGAGCACTGGTGTTATACGGTGATGGGTTGGCCCGATTTCTCAACCCGACCCATACCCACCTCCATTCTTTCGCTTCTCGAGCTTGCTGTGGCTTCTTGTCTCTTCCTCACTCTCCTCCTTCAGGTCTTTTATGGCTCTTTTTTTCTTTTTCTCAAAATCATTACTTTTTGATAAATTTGATCTGGATTTTTGCTATTTTGTAGAGATTGCATGATTTTGAACTATTTGCATATGCAAGAATTTGTTCTTTTTTTTATACTGCGTACATCCATGTTATGCTCACATTATGTCCAATTTTTATCAAGAGTCTTATTTTAGTTTGGTTATAGACAAGAGGTTCTGAATTTTTACTTCTTTTAAAATAAATCCCAAAATCATTTCTTTTTTGATGATTTCAACTGGGTTTATGCTGTTTTTTTTGTCAATAATCTTGGAGCTTGTAGAAATTGCATGCTTTTGAACAGTAATTTGTATGCAAATACAAGTTTTTGTTTTTTGTTTTTGATAATGAATATTATGTGCTTTTAGTTAGTAACTCAATTAATCTCATTCTAGTGGTTTGGTTGGTAATGTAGCAAAGAATCTATATAGGCGATATGTAGTTGGATTTAATTTTTGTTGTTAACATGTACATTAGGTGCTGGTGCTTGTGACGAGTTTTTTAATCTTGTGTAGATAGATTTAGAGAACCTATACATTAGAGCATCTAAATAAAAGACGAATTACTTAGTATTTGAATGAAATGGGCCAAATAGAGTGGAATAGATGCAGAGGATTCGATAGTCGACCCTGGTTAGCTTGGGATTGAGATGTAATTGATTGACCGATTGAATGATAGATAGATAAGAATAAGACTCCTGTAAGAAGTGGTAACGCTATCAACTTGCCTATTTTTTCAGGTCTTTATATTCATCTTTTTTGAATATGTTAGATATTTTTGATAGGGATCTTTACAGAAAAAGCCATCCGTATTCACTAGTTACTTTTCCAGCCAGTATACATAGATTATACAACGATTATATACAGCTACACATATATTATACATTGGTCGGCTATTTTTAGTTGACCGATGGGCGGTTATTTGGGTTAATTCTTCTTGGTGGATAAGGTATAGGATGCATCTTGACCAATTAAAATTAAAGAGTTTCCCACTCCAAAAATCAACTCTGTAGCCTGGTGCCTATTATTTTTCTTGTTATGCTATGCCTAGGGGCTAGAGGTGGTTAGTGTTTGCCGTTTGGGGTGGATATCGTTATTCATAAGAAAAAATACTACACACCGTTTCTGAATCAGAGAAAGCAATTGTCATGGACAGTACAAAGATTGTGATTACTTTACACTTCGTGCTAAGAATCACATTACTTCTTTTGGTACATCTTATCCGTCAATTTTGGTATTTACTTGGGCGTTAGTTTGCAGAAACGGAGGATGCAAGAATAGTCAGAGAATTTGCTGAGCTAGTGGATGCAAGTGAAGCTTATCTTAACCAGGTGAGATGCAATTACTTTATAGCAACTAATAAAGATGTATGAAATTTGTTAGCTTAATTAACACATATTATGCTAAAGATCTCTTCTTTTTCTTCTTAAGAATGAGGCAGAAATTTCTGAAACACAAACTCAGGAGAAACTTGTAGCGGCTACAATATCAGAGAGGTAGGACAACTTTTGTTTACATGTTGGAGTTTCGTGGATTTAAATTATTTATATTGTTAAAAATACCTTCTTGAACAAAATGTCGTTTCAGGTTTATGGGGATGAAAGCTGCTGTCATCAGTGATGATTTAAGATTGAAGAGTTTCTGTGATAAGCTCGGCTTCACCGTCTTAGAGTTGAATGAGGTAATTGGCACCGTTATTGACCAGGTCGAGTCATCCGTCTTAGCTTCCAAATTGTTAGAGTTGCTGGGTTTTCAACAAGGGAAGACCTTAGATTCGAGCCAATTTGATTTGGTTATCCTTCACGTTGGAGCTGGTCAAAGGACAAATGGCCTCAAAGACTTGGATCATGTCAATCGCTTGGTCGGCGATTTAATGCAAATGGCACATCCCGGAACGGAAGTAGGTTCTAGGTTGCACATGTCAGTTGTATTGAGCTATGGTGTTGTTCGCGAGGATGATGATTCCATGTATTCCATTGCTGACGCTAGACCAGAGAATAACTCTAAACTTTCTCGTATTTTCCCTCGTCAAAGTTATACAATTAAAGAAGGAAAACCACGACCGAATGTTAGGTAAGTGCAATCTTGTCGCTTTCATTCTATGTCGTCCACGCATTAGTGGTATCTGACGTATTCTTTAACAGGCAGTATTGCCCCATGTTAGTAGCCCAGTGGCAGAATGCGGTGACTCGAAAGGATATGGCGGAGGCATATTTATACAAGGATTTCAAAGAGGTATCCAAGATTAAGAAGAGCTTAATGATTTATACATCATAGTTTGTGTGATCTTGCCTGGTTTTTCATTGATCCATAATAAGTTTAGTTTCCCAAAGAAATATTACAGTTTGATAAAAATGGTGCCAAATTCGATGCCACGTTTTGTTTCATTGGTTGTGGGAAAATTACATTGGACGTGGTAACGTATCAACTTGTAACTCTAAATTAAGCTTGTATTGAATATTTACAAGATTAATATTTTTCTGTCTTTTTTAATAACCAAATTTTGTCTGTCTTTTCCTTTTACAATCTCAAAAAAGAAGTGTCTGCAAAGTATGATTTTTTTTAGGTTTCTGGCTCAGAAATATATATTTAGTGAAACAGCCTTGGCTTCCCGTGGAGAAAGTCAAAGAATCCCTGTTACTTATCATGAGAAAAAGGTCATCATTTTATAAAAAACTGAAACTAAAATAGTGATTTAAGGATTTTTGGAAGATTTTTACATGCTACTGATTTGAGGGTTTTACATGTGTATCGCATTCTATTCAATGTGCAGAACTTGCATCGATTCTGTTTTGGCATTTTAATTACTCCTAGTATCCCTGATTCTGTGCTTGATCTCTACACTGTGTCTCTATTACATAAATTCACTAGAGTTATTGTCTGCTAACATGGATATATACGGAAACTAATATTCTGTATTCTCTTCTTTCAAACAGTATGGCGCAAACCTTGTGATTCCAGCTGATAGATTTTTACATGAAGTGGCATTTAAGATGTGGAAGGCTCCAAAATACGGAGCTTGAGGTAGAAGCACAGGGAAAGCGTTGATAAAAGCTCTGTACGAGATGAAAGACAATCCGGCGTTCTGAATCCAGATTTGTCATTTTGGGCCTTTATTTTGATAAATGAGGCTTGATCGTAGCAGGGGACGCTTCTGATCACCAAATAATGAGGGTTGATCGTAGCAGGGGACGCTTCTGATCACCAAATAATGCCTTCCTAGGAATAACAAGAACTAATAATAAGTTAACCGGATATTCATGGCATCTCTTTCAGGTGTCATTTTCTACTTTTTTTGTATAAAATGTACCCTTGTTGGCAAATCAGTGGTCTGATAATTCTAATGGTTTTTCTTTCAGTTGGCCTTCTCTATTTTCTTTTTCATTACTTCAGCTTACCGAAGACATGGCCCTCGATAGGAAGGTATGGAGTACGAGTATTAGGGTTGAAGGTTGATAGATAGTCGTAAGTAATACTAGTTCTATTGTTGTATTTCTTATTCTTGGTCCGTTATTAGTACATGTGTTATTCGCTTCCATTAGCCTGTTACCTTCTTGTTGCAATTGTTTGTTGTTTTAGTTTCACTGTTCCTTGAGCCGAGTATCTACGGGAAACAACCTCTTTATTTACACAAATTAGGGGTAAGGTCTGTGTACACACTACCCTTCTTAGAACTCACTTGTGAGATTATATTGGTTTTTTTTTTTTTGGTTGTTGTTGCGTAGTGTGTGCAAACTAAATCAGATTTTGTGGTGAAGAAAGGCTTATGCTTCGTATTGCATGTTGCATATTGCATCTTGCCTTTGTTTTGCTTTGGAGCCAGATTGGAAAGCCCCATGGGAATTGGAATTGAGTGTAATTGGGTGTAATTACACACTTTAGTATGTTTGTTTGGTCAAAGTAATTACTTGGTTGGTGAGGAATTGGGTGTAATTGGGAGGGAGTAATTACACTCTCCAATTATAAGGGGAGTAAAGAATTAGGTGTAATTACTAGGCAACCTTTTTAATTTCTTTTTTTCTTTTCTTTTAATATTATATTATTTATTTGGGAAACAAAAAAGATAGAAAAGGCATATCATTTCTAATTCACTTTTTCCCAACCATGTCTTTGCAATTTCACTCCAAATAAGTTTTTTTTTTCCTTATGTATTTCATATTTTCTTGATAGCTGATTCTCTATTGAACTTTTTTTTATTTTCTTAACTTCACGTTGCCTTGAGTTATGGTGTTGTGCGCTAGAATTTTTGGCCTTTCAATTTTAGAAGGGTGAAATTTGGGTAGAAGAATAATTTTAAATATGGGCAGACCATTTCTACTTCACAACTTATGCATACAAATACATTTTCTTGTCATATTCAGTTTTCAGATTGTGATAGTGTATAATATTAGAAAGAGAAAAAATGGATCATTAGCATAAATATTAATTTGCTAAAAAAACAATTCATATTTTACTAATTTTGCTTCTTAATCATTAGCATAAATATTAACTATGAAGAAAAGTATTTTATAAGCTCATATCTATCCTTTTTATATTCACATGAGTTGGTAAAGAATTTTAATTTGCAATTGAAAATTTCATTATTCTCTTTTAAGTTACAATATTATTTATATGGAAGATACCAATTATTTTTATGGTATTATGTTTTACTTTATAATTATTTAATATATTTTCTTATAAAAAAATATGCATTTTAATATATGATAATATATAATATTTACTATAAATATAAATATTTATCACACTTGTTAAATTATCTACATGTTAATTTGAAAAAATATTTATTTATTTGGGTAATTACACTTGTACAACCAAACACGACACATGTAATTACATCATGACAAACAAACATGCTATTGTAATTACGATACCATGTAATTACCAAGCTGTGTAATTACACATGGCTTTCCAAACAGACCCTTAAGGAAGAAATGCTCTTTAATCTTGGATCCTTTTGAATAACTAGAGAAGTACTATAAAGTTCACCCTTTAGAGAACAAAAACAAATTAGTCTTAGAGCAAAATTTATTTTTCTTCTTTTCTGTTGTCTATTGCAAACAACCTTTCTATTCCCTCGGGGTAGCGGATAGGGGTAAGGTCATTGTACACTCCTCATACCCCACTTGTAGGAACTCACTAGGTTTATTGTTGTTGTTGTTGTAGTATGCATACGTAGATCATTGACTAGCTCCAAGCAACACCTACAAACTATCTTATTTGTTTCTGAAAATCTATAGCTTGTCATGCAGTTCAAGATGAAACTTAAAAAGGTTTTACTTATGTAGTTATATATACGGGTAGTGTGTGGCGTAATGGATAATAAAGTGATTGCAGAGTTCGGAGACCATCGCTCAAATCCGAATCATCTACCTGAGCCTTGGTTGCACCTCGGAGACCACCGGGTATTAGCATGAACTCAGTGGAATAATTGAGATGATGATTGAGATGTGCGCAAGCTGGTCGAGTACACCACCATTAATAAAAAGAAAAGAGGATCACATTATTGGGACCAGACAATGTCACTGTCCAATAGATCTAAAGCAATGTTGTCAAAGATAAAAATCATACTATAAGACCATAAAAGTCCAATAAAATAAAGACTTGTCTAATTATGTGACCAGTCATTCCCCTGGAAATTTGACTTTCGAGTAAGTTGTATTTTCCGAGAAAAGAAAAAAAGACAGTCTCAGTACACGGGTTCAACTCGTGGAATCAAAGATTTCACATATACAAAAAATAGTTTTGCGACTTTACTCAACTATGGGATATAACACGTATTTAGTGAAATAGTTAAGATGCGCGCACGTTGTCCAGAATCTCAATGTTAAACAAATATACTCTTCAGATCATTGCAAAATCTACTAGAATTACAGATCATCAATACCAGTACAATTGCAGTTTGTCTAAAAGTTGTATTTTTCGGTCACTACGATTTTTTTTGTGTGAGTTAGTAAAAGTTTTATAATTTTTGTGTGAGAAAATATAGTTATATAACGTTGGTATAAAAAAGTCATAATTATATATCATTTGTGAAATTTACCCACATTTTCAGCATCCTTAAAGATTGCAAATAGTTGGCCAGAATTTAGCAATCATCAGCCATCAAGCAGGAAGACAGCATATACCAAAAACATAGCCACTGGTTATTGGTGTAATAATTCAAACCAAAAAACATAGCCAAAAAAAGTGATTTGCAAATGAAACTAGAATCAGAATTAGACAAATGGAATTGTAGGATAGGAAAGGAACGCAGAATTAAATCGAATAACAGGAAGACAATCATTTTCAATATTCAAACTCAGCCTGATTCAACCCAATTGTCAACCGAAGATATGACTTCAATATGGATGGCAAGAAGAGTAAATAAAGGTATGTAGTCGTATAGAAATATCTGTTTTAGCATTAGTTTGCAAGTTGTGTGTTTCTTTTATTACTCAGTTTTACTTTCTTGTTCTTTGTTTCTCGTGAAAATAAATAAAGGTAGAGTCTACGAACTTGAGTATAACTATCCTCCAGTCGTCCAGACACGTTATTCACTGGTGCTTCTACTTTACACAAAGAAATGGAAACTACGCGGAAACAAATTAATAATTTGACGCAACAATAGAGCACCTGACATGAAATAATAGCTATAATACGGACATTCATGAAAAAAGCAATCAACCTACAAAAGAGGAATCTAACAATGAGGAGGAGACTGAATGTGGTGGAGTAGAATTTGGATTGTGGTGTTATGTTTTGACTTGGTTGTAATATATGAAGTTTAGACTTGGTGAATGTGAATTGTTTTAGACTTTACGTGATTTGATTAAGACTTTTAGACTTAAATATAATAAATTATGAAGTGTTTAGACTTGTTTGAAGGTTTTATAATGCTCAGAGATGTTAATTGTTGCTTGAGCAATTGTGAATTAGGATTTTGGATTGGCCATTTTATTTGGGGGTGGTGTAACTAAAAAAACAGTAAAATTCTGTTGAAATATGCATAGATTTCCAACCAATTTCCCACGGAAGTGGTCGAAATTTACCTAGAAGTTCTCAAATTTCCAACCAAATTTGTCGGAATATATGAATTTCTAGATTATTTTTTACCAAAACCATAAATTTCGAGTTATTTTCTTTTCAATTCCGCTATATTATTATTCGATATATTCTAATTTCCAGTTTCAAGATTTTTAAATTTCCGACCAAAACAATTGGAACATCTATTTATTCAATTACTATATTTTATTTTAAATGTCCGACAGTTTCAGTCGAAAAATGTCCGACCATTTCGGTCGAAACTTTGAAAAACACGGTCACTCTTGTTTTCAAATGTATCGATCGTTTTGGACGAAAGTTTTCGACCGATTTGGCCGAATATTTGTTCCGACTATTTCCCGATCACTTCATTTCTACCGGAAATCCATCGAAAATTCAACGTTTCCGACCGATATGTTGATCGAAATTTTGTTGTTTTCTAGTACTTCCAATTCTAGCAGTTATTTTACAATACTACTACTATAACTAGTATAGATAATGAATCTTTACGTAAATCTTTATGTTGGTGCATCCATTTCTATCCCAGCAGGAAACCACAGGCAGCCAGCAACCATAACTGTAGGTATGCATTTTACTTATCACACCCTCAAGATGGTCACTTTATACAACGTGAAGGATTTAACTATGAGTGTGCGCATTTGGCCGAACTCAGTGTTACGAGGTTCAACTTATATATATGTGTGTGCAAAAAACAAGAACCGCAACGTTTGCATTATGAATATGCCACTTTAATTACTTATTACGTAGAAGGTAGCCTTGACGTTAGTAAAGTTGCTGTCATGTGACTATGAGGTCACGGGTTCGATCCGTGAAAAAAACATCTTGTAGAAGTGCAGGATAATGTTGCATACAATAGACCCTTATGGTCCAGCTCTTCCTCGGACCCGGTGTATAGCGGGGGCGGGAACTTAGTGCACTGGGCTGCTCTTTAATTACTTATTACGTACCAAATCTTTGCTACAAGCAACATGCTGGGGAATTCACTGTCAATCTTCATTTCCAGCAGCAATATATGCATCACCTAGTGTTGCCATTTTCACTCTCTTACCCTACAATGGACTACCCCCTACTTTAATAACATGGGCAGTCAAAGGCGGAGCTAGAATTTGAATCTTATGGTTCAAGATTATAATTCTTTTAAGTTAATGAGTTTCAAATTAATAATTTGTACATATTTATTGAATTTCTTAATACAAATACAGGGTTTAAACAAAAGCTAGGCCGAACTCGTAAACAACATCGTGGCTCCGCCCCTGGGGGCAGCACCTTATCAAGCAACTTCCACCACCGCAACGACGAGCAATTATAAACTTGTAAGAGTTTATGGACTTGCACATATATTTTGTATTAAGAATCATTGTATGTTGGTTGCTATCGCTAAAAGGTTGACCCAAATTAAAAGTGATATATTAAAATTTAAAGTTAAATTGGTCTATAAGACACCTCTTAAAGTATGAGATCTTATGTGTAGATACTCAGATGTAACTTCTAATTTAATGATGAGCTAAATTAGAATTACATAAACTTGTGCAACTATAAATGGGTTATGGTCCCCAAATCAGACGTGGGGTTCTTTTCTAATATCCTATCTTCTGTGCAATTCCTACGTCTCGATTTGGAAGACCACTAACCGTAAGACAACGAGTTTCATCCATTCCCATGGATTCAGGTACGATTCCGCATCTAGTTTTTATTCTCGTTGATTTGACATGATAGGTTTTGGGTAAAAGATGATAGTTTTCATCTTTAAAGTAATTTGGTTCTAATAATACCATCTCCAGGATGGTTCTAATCATTCACCTCTAGAAATCAGAGACAGATCCAGGATTTTTAGAAGATCGTGTACTATTACAAAAAGATGGATCCATAATAAAAATTTTATGAGTTCAACCTTTACTTCTTACTATTGTACCCATTACACTTTTGGAATTATAAGTTCAAAATTATTACTTTTTAAAATAATAATTTTCTTATATCTATCTCTTTACACCCTATCGAATAGATTGAGATCAATTGAACTCATTAACTATACGCTACATTCACTGCTACTAGTTTTAATATGTATATTTTATTTAATCATATAAAATTTTACTGTGACAAAAGAAGAACAATATGTGATAATTTTGAAATAATAAACCAAAGAAAGAAAGAAAAAAAAAGTACTTAATTAATTAATACCCAAAAAGAAATACCACACATGCACATCTCCTGATGGTGCTACTTCTAGAAACAAAAAGTCTACTTCTTAAAAAAAAAAATTTTTTACATAAGATTTGAACTTAGAACATCACCCAAAGAGATGAACCCAACAACCATAACTTCATATGATACTTTGAATTTGGGTATACACAACTATATCCACCACAATCTCATACCCCAAGTGACTACTCTCTAGGTACACATTATTTCTAATTCTCTAATTTCATGTTTGATAGAGTATTTTTATAAAACAAAATTATTTCCTACTTGACGTCCGATATATTATCAGAATGGATAATGCATATCATGAGTATCCATCAATGATGAATGGAGAAAGCATAGGGACAGGCATACATCAAATAGAAATCCCTCCGACACAACCTTTTCTCAAGTCGATTCAGGGTAAAGCGTTCTCTAACAAAGGCGATTCCATACTCAAGACTCGAACCCGAAGAAAAGTAAATTCATATTATACAACCCTTAATCGAAGAAAAGTAATTGTTTACCCGAAAAATCGGATATAGTTAAATTTATAAGTAGTTCTAAGGATATGTGATATAACTTGACATAAATCGTAGATAGAAGCGGAAATGTTTAGATTCTTGGCTATAAAAACGGGAGATAAATTATTGAACAAGAAGAGTGAGTATGCTAAGTAAAATAAGCTCAAGAGATTTATTCTTCAATAAGAGAAATAATCTTTTCTTACAATGTGTGGATCTGCCTTATGCTTATAAGGATTCACCATTTATAGTAGAGAGATCTTACTTTATCTATAATAAAAAATATATAGTGGAGAACCCATGATGAATTATCTTTTTCTCGATTTTCGTAAAGATTTTCTCCCCTAGTGCGGTTGCAACGGCTCTTGTCTGCGAGCTCGATACGGGCTCGAGCTCGGTATTGGGTCGAACCTTCGGTCTTGGTTCGAGTTTGACATTCGGGGTGAGTGTTGGTCGGTGTGTGCATCTCTGACAACCTTCATGTTGCCTTGCGGTTTGATTTGGTCATGGTCCCGATAATGATACCGAGCCGATTCCTCGATCGGTCTTGGAGCTCGAAGCTTCATTGTACTCTTTTCTGAACCCATCTCGAAGTCTCACTTCAGTCGCTTATCATTCGAACTCGATCAAACGTACGAAGGCCGAAATCTTTTTCGACCGTATACAGATAGTCCCCTCGTTTCTCAGGAAGAATATGGTGAAAAGCGATATGATTTTTCAACGGCTCGGTCGGATTATAAGCTGACGTTTTTATTGGGCTCGATCATGACGTACGTGATAGCTGTCCCATCGATTTAGTATTTCAAGGTATTTAATGCATGTCAGACGGTGGCCGGACACCGCTGATACTGAACCGCCATTATTTAAACCTATAAATAGCCCGTTCCTAAATCAAACTTAATATGTTACTCTAATCAAACCCCCAAATTTTCTTACTCTTTCTGTCTCTATTTCGCCGCTTGTAGAGCCACCTTCATCAGTGTTTGGCACCATTAACCTTTCATCTTCCTTTGCTTTTCTTTTTCTTATATCAATGGCAAAAACTTCAAAAACCGTACCTCAGAAGGAGAAAGCTTCCTCTTCACGGCCGTCTGGCGACAAGGCTCCGGTGGAGCTGCCTCCCCACGAGTATATTCCTGGCCCTTGTACTCTAAAGATCGATTTTAAGGTTGAATATCCTTCGTCGGTTCCGGGCCGATGTGAGCATGTGTCGATGTACATATGCTCGATAACAGAGGGCCATCTCGAGGCCGTGAGGAAACACTGCAACTGGGGTCCCGAGGTTGTGTTGCAAATTCTCTCTTCCGAAGAGAGCATCATCACTGACGTGGATGGTTTTTTAAGTGTTTATACTTACCCTTTCACGTTGGGTCCCGTCGACCCAGTGATCATTGATTTTTGCAAAAGATATCAGGTCACCCTCGGTCAAATTCATCCATCTCTATGGCACATAGTAATCTTACTTTGCTTTTTCTACAACAAGGCCGGGGGGTGGGGAGTGGTGGATTTTACTCTAAATCTTCACATACGATTATATCGGCCTCAAATCTTTCGAGGACTAATCAAGCTCCATCGTTGGGCAACAAAAGCTTTAATGTCGAGCATCGATGAAGACAAGGATCGGTGTTGGATGGGCCGTTTTATTCGGATGAGGACCCGTGACCTTATCGCGGAAGAGAAGATGCCATTCTCCGAGGAATGGAATTTCGACCGTAAGTGATCTTCATTAGGCTTTGCTTTCCGTATCTTTCTCCGATTCAATCTGATATCTCCCTATGATATACAGTTGTCCCTTGGATGCCACAAGCGGTACCCGACCTCGAGGATTGGGTTCGAAAGTTAGCCTCGACTTCCTCTTATGCCGAACGCGCTTGTCGTGATTTGGCGAAAGGTAGATGGGAGGCCAAGAATCACGGTAAGGGTCACTTCTCATGTTTTTTGAAATGTTTTTTATGCTACATTCGTTACTGACATTCTTCTATGCATGCGTAACCAAGGATGTCGTTTTGAGGCCTTCGAGTGGTGAGGAAGGAACCAAGTCCCCGGTTCTGAAACCGGGGAAAGATAAAAAGCGAAAAATTGTCTCTCAGTCAGAGGACCTCAAGCCCAAAAACTCGAAGGGTGAGGAAGAAGGCAATCGCTCTTGCGATGGACTCGGTCCAACGACTGAGAGAAGAAGAAGAAGAAGAAGAAGAAGATGCTCTGGCTTTGGTGGTCCGATCTGCGAAAGCTATCGAGGTCGCCAGACCTTCTGAGCCAATGAAGGCTACACCGGTCGGGGCCGGTTCTGATACCCCGAGTCTCGAACAGAGCATCCCGAGTGATTCGCTCGGGACCATTATAGTAGGTCATTTGCCTTATCTTCCGACCTTTTCTGAGGAGGCGTTAAAGGAAGCTCGAGAATTGAAGACCCCCGATATGGGCGGAGGATCTAGTGTAGGGGATCCTTTTCGGGATTTCTTTACAGGAGTCGATGATGCCTCAGATATTAATGACGCTTCTATTCTCCTAGAAGAGGCCCAACTTTTCATTTCTTGGGTAATGATTTTACTGCGCTTGGTTTTTTCGTTCTTTTCTAAACCTCACTTGCATTTTTTCCCTTTTGTGTAGGCCATTAGCAAGTTTCGAGCTGACCTCAACCAGTGTGAGGTTGAGCTGCAGAAGGTCTCGGGGGAGAGAGATGCTCTGCAGCTTCTTTGCGGCCAAAAGGACGAGGTTATAAAGGACCTCCAAGCAGATTTGGCCAAGGCTCGTGAAGAAGAGGCCGAACTAGATAAATAGGTGAGCCTCGTTCTGTTAGAGTATGGATTCGACCCAACTGTGGAAGCTAAACCTTCGTTATCTCAGCTGCAGCAAAAGGTTGAAAAGATCGGGTTGCTTCGGGTAGAAGTTGATCAAATCAAGGCCGAATGTGATCGGTGGAAGGAGACTAACGACTGCCTGGCTGCAGAAAAAGAAACTATCTTGGTCAAACTATTATCGGCCGATGTTCAGCTTCGAAGTGTTAAGAAAAAAGGTTTGGTTCAGGCCAAGATGATCGAGGAGCTTGAAACAAGGCTTGTTGAGGCGAAGACGGAGATTGAGTCATCGAAAGTTATGGCGGACAAGTCTATTGCTGTGTATTAGACCGATACCGAGGCTGCTCAAATGGAGGCAAGAAAGGCAGCGGATACTGCCGACACTCGAGCACATTGGGTTGTTGAACTTGCTAAGTGTCGATCTCGGAGGGAGACCCTCGAGGAGATACACGCTCGAGGTTTCGATCTTGCTGAAGAGATAAAAAGGGCCAAAGAATTCAAAGTTGATGCTGAAGCCTTGGCTTCTGATGATGATGATGATGATGATGATGATGATGATGATGATGATGATGGTAGCAAGAGCGGGTCCGATAACAGGAGAGGAGGGGAGCCCTGGTGGAGAAGAGACCGCTCCCGGTGATAACCCATAAGCTTAGCCCTTAGCTTCTATGTTTCAATTATTCATGTAAACAATCTTTGTATATTTATACAAATATCTTTTTCTTTTACTGACTTGCTTCCGCTTTCTTGCCTTGTGAAGATTTCATTCATGCCTTGCGAATGTTTTCATAAGGATTTAGGCAATTTCATCGAATTCGGACTTCGTAGCCTTTATGGCCGAGTGGGTGTTTGCTCGAACTCGAAATAAAGGTAGCTCGCAGGCTTAGTAGTCGAGTGAACGTTTCGAACTCGAAGTAAAGTAGCCAGTAGGCGTAATGGTCGAGTGAGTGCTTACTCGAACTTAAAATAAAACTGGCCCGTAGGCTTAGCAATTGAGTGAATGATTCGAACTCAAAATATTATAGCCCGTAGGCGTAATAGTCAAGTGAGTGCTTGCTCAAACTGGAAATAAAAGTGGCCCGTAGGCTTAGCAGTCGAGTGAATGATTCAAACTCAAAATATTGTAGCCCGTAGGCGTAATGATCGAGTGAGTGCTTGCTCGAACTCGAAATAAAAGTGGTCCATAGGCTTAGCAGTCGAGTGAATGATTCGAACTCAAAATATTGTATCCCGTAGGCGTAATGATCGAGTGAGTGCTTGCTCGAACTCAAAATAAAAGTGGCCCGTAGCCTTAGTAGTTGAGTGAATGATTCGAACTCGAAATATTATAGCCCGTAGGCGTAATGGTCGAGTGAGTGCTTGCTCGAACTCGAAATAAAAGTGACACGTAGGCTTAGCAGTCGAGTGAATGATTCGAGCTCGAAATATTGTAGCCAGTAGGCGTAATGATCGAGTGAGTGCTTGCTCGAACTCGAAGTAAGATAGCCTTTAGGCTTAATAGTTGAGTGAGTGATTGTTTCAAACTCGAACTCAAAGTATCGTAGCCTGTAGGCTTTTTATGATTGCTCGAACTCGAAGTAAGATAGCCCTTAGGCTTTAATAATTGAGTAGGTGATTGTTTCGAACTCGAACTCAAAGTATCGTAGCTCGTAGGCCTTTTATGATCGAGCGGGTGATTTCTCGAACTCGAAGTAAAATAGCCCTTAGGCTTTAATAATTTAGTGAGTGATTGCTTCTAACTCGAACTCAAAGTATCATAGCCCGTAGGCGTTTTATGATCGAGTGAGTGATTGCTCGAACTCGAAGTAAGATAGCCCTTAGGCTTTAATAATTGAGTGAGTGATTGTTTCGAACTCAAACTCAAAGTATCGTAGCCCGTAGGCCTTTTATGATCTAGCGAGTGATTGCTCGAACTCGAAGTAAAATAGCCCTTAGGCGTTAATAATTGAGTGAGTGATTGCTTTGAACTAGAACTCAAAGTATCGTAGCTCGTAGGCCTTTTATGATTGAGTGAGTGATTGCTCGAACCCGAAGTAAGATAGCCCTTAGGCTTAATAATTGAGTGAGTGATTGTTTCGAACTCGAACTCAAAGTATCGTAGCCCGTAGGCTTTTATGATCGAGTGATTGCTCGAACTCGAAGTTAAGATAGCCCTTAGGCTTAATAATTGAGTGAGTGATTATTTCGAACTCAAACTCAAAGTATCGTAACCCGTAGGCTTTTATGATCGAGTGAGCAATTGCTCGAACTCGAAGAAAGATAGCCCTTAGGCTTAATAATTGAGTGAGTGATTGTTTCGAACTCAAACTCAAAGTATCGTAGCCTATAGGTTTTTATGATCGAGTGAGTGATTGCTCGAACTCGAAGTAAGATATCCCTTAGGCTAAATAATTGAGTGATTGTTTCGAACTCGAACTCAAAGTATCGTAGCCCGTAGGCTTTTATGATCGAGTGTATCAAAATTCTTTTGATGGTGGTTGGCCTTTAAGCCTGTTTGAATCATGAAGCAGGAAGATCTTTTCAAAGTGTGAGATATCTGATAAAGAAGAAGTTCTCCTTTATAAGTCATTATACATGTGTTTGTATCTTATGTCAGAGTTCGAGCAAAACTATGTGGGCATGGTTCGTTTTGACCATTTGGCCCTTACACTTTTCTCTATCGAGACCCTGTTCGACATGAATTTGATATTCAACAACTTTCTTGTGTCGAACTTGATTTATTCGATTGGTAGCCCCCCCAGTATTCGAGGTTGATTACGAAGGAGTCTCGGATACTATTGATTTGTCCTCGGGTAGCACATAGTTGTTGCCTCGTTAAAAACCTTGCCGGAAAAACCCATTTGGGATAAAAGCCAAACTGAGGGAAAAAAGAGTGCAACGCGTGCTTTGAAACCAGAGGTCTTGATGTTTTTTTGTCGAATTTCTACAATGAGTTAGTGTCGAATATACGTATACAGACAATAGAGAAGAGAAAATCATACCTTAACAATAATATCGTTTGAGAAGTGATATGTTCCAATTGTTTGGTAATGGTTTTTCATCCATTGCTCCAAGTTTATAAGACCCTTTACCGACTATATCGAGGACTTGATAGGGTCCTTCCCAATTTGGGCCGAGCTTCCCTTCATTAGGATCTCGAGTGTTGACGGTGACCTTCCTTAGGACCAAGTCCCCGACTTTGAAATAGCGGAGGCTGGTTCTTCTGTTGTAGTACCTTTCGATTCGTTGTTTTTGTGCAGCCATTCGAACTAGTGTCGCTTCTCGTTTTTCATCTAATAATTCGAGGCTAGTATTCATTGCCTCGTAGTTCGATTCTTCCGATGTATGTCAGAACCTTGCGCTTGTTTCCCCGACTTCGACCAGAATTAAAGCTTCGGAGCCATACACTAAGGAAAATGAAGTCGCTCCTATACTGGACTTAGATGTTGTCCGATATGCCCAAAGGACTTCGAGCAAAATTTCTCTCTACTTTCCTTTAGCTTCGTTCAATCTTTTATTCATGGTTTGGATGATAATCCTGTTCGTTGATTCGGCCTGTCCGTTCCCACTAGGATGATATGGTGTTGACAGTATCCTTTTTATTTTATGATATTCGAGAAATTTTGTCACTTTACCGCCGATAATTTGCTTACCATTGTCACATGTTATTTCTGCTGGTATACTAAATCTACACACGATGTGATCCCAGATGAAATCTATAACCTCTTTCTCTCTTACTTTTTCGAACGCCTGTGCTTCAACCCATTTAGAGAAATAGTCAGTCATAAACAAAATGAATTTAGCTTTACTTGGGGCCGATGGTAGAGGGCCGACGATATCCATTCCCCATTTCATAAATGGCCATGGAGAAATGACTGAATGGAGCTGCTCTCTTGTTTGATGGATCATTGGTGCAAACCTTTGACATTTATCGCATTTTTGAATGAACTCCTTAGTGTTCTTTTTCCATGTTATCCCACCAGTATCCTACTCTGATGATTTTGCGAATTAGTGGTTCGGCGCCGGAGTGGTTTCCACAAATGCCTTCATGGACCTCCCGTAAAACATAATCGCTATCTCCTGGTCCCAAGCACACTGCCAGTGGTCCGTCGAACGTCCTTCTGTATAATGTTCCATCTTCAACCAACGCAAATCGAGCAGCCTTGGTTCGTAGAACCCTCGATACTTTAGAGTTCGATGGGAGTTTTCCGTTCTTTAAGTATTCAATATACTTATTCCTCCAATCCCAGGTTAAGCTCATAGAATTTATCTCGGCATTCTCTCCCTTGATTATAGATCTCGAGAGTTGAACGACAGTCTCCGAGTCAATCTTATCTTCTTCGACCAACGACCCCAGATTTGCGAGTGCGCTAGCCTCACTGTTTTGTTCTCGAGGCACATGTTATAGGGTCCATTCTTTGAAACGGTGTAGAGTTACCTGTAGTTTGTCCAAATACCTTTGCATCCTATCTTTTCGAACTTCGAAAGTTTTGTTCACTTAGTTCACCACTAGCTAAGAGTCACATTTGGCTTCAATGACTTCTGCTCCCAAGCTCTTAGCTAGATCGAGACCTGCAATCATGGCCTCGTACTTGGCCTCATTGTTAGTTAACCTAGTAGTTTTGATGGATTGCCTAATAATGCCACCTGTGGGAGGTCTTAATACGATGCCAAGCCCGGATCCCTTCACATTTTAAGAACCATCTGTGTAGAGGGTCCAAACCCCCGACAATGTACCTGATTTTAACAAGAGTTTCTTTTCAACTTCGGGTACAAGGGTTGGCGTGAAATCGGCCACGAAGTCTGCTAAAATTTGGGACTTGATGGTCGTTCGAGGCTGATATTCAATATCGTACCCACTGAGTTCGACGGCCCATTTGGCTAGTCAGCCCGATAGTTCGGGCTTGTGCAAAATGTTTCGATGTGGGTAAATGGTTAAAACGCATACGGGGTGACATTGAAAGTATGGTCTTAACTTTCTAGAGGTGCTTATCAATGCAAGCGCCAATTTTTCTAAGTGTGGGTATCTAGTCTCTGCCTCTCCTTAGGTCCGACTTACATAATAAGTAGGACATTGCGTACCTTGATCTTCTCGAACTAGGACCACTTACCGCGATTTTCGATACCGCTAAGTATAAGTAAAGTTTCTCATCTGTCTTCAGAGTGTGAAGTAATGGTGGGCTCGATAGGTGCCGCTTCAGTTGTTCTAGTGCCTGTTGGCATTCCGGGGTCCAGGCGAAATCGTTCTTCTTTTTTAGTAGAGAGAAGAATTTGTGGCTTCGATTTGACGACCTTGAAATGAATCGGCCTAAGGCAGCTATCCGTACGGTTAGCCTTTGCACCGCTTTCACACTATCCACGATGGTGATGTCTTTGATGGCCTTGATTTTATCAGGGTTGATCTTGATCCCACGATCCGACACCATGAAGCTGAGGAACTTGCCCGATCCAACCCCGAAAACACATTTCTCAGGGTTGAGCTTCATGTTGTATTTCCTTAAAATTTTAAACATTTTCTGCAAATGAGTCAAATGGTCCTCTATGCGCAAGGACTTATCTAGCATGTCATCAATGCAAACTTCCATCGATTTACCTATTTTTTCTTCGAACATTTTATTCATTAGGCGTTGGTACGTAGCCCCTGTGTTTTTAGCCCGAATGGCATTACATTATAACAATAGGTTCCATACTTAGTGACAAATGGAGTTTTTTCTTGGTCATCCGGGTTCATGCTAATTTGATTGTACCCGGAATAGGCGTTGAGAAAAGTGAGGATCTCGTGGCCAGCTGTGGCATCGATCGATGCTAGACAGTGGAAAAGAATATTTGGGACATGCTTGTTTAGATCTTTATAATCTACACACATTCTAAGTTTGTTCCCTTTTTTGGGGAATATAACTACATTGGCTAACCATTCGGGATATTTTACTTCCCGAATTGACCCTATTTTGAGAAGTTTAGTTACCTCATCTCTTATAAATGCGTGGTTTACCTTGGATTGAGGTCTTCTTTTTTGCTTCACTGGTTTGAACCTAGGGTCCAAGTTCAGCTGATGCGTTGTTATCGATAGTGGGATCCATGTCATGTCTAAATGGGACCAAGCAAAACAATCTATATTATCAATAAGAAATTGAATAAGTTTTTTCCCGAGTTCGGTGGTCAACCCCGTTCCCAGGTATACCTTTCTCTCGGGCAGATGTTCGATTAATATAACCTGCTCCATTTCTTCGATCATCGACTTGGTGGCATCAAAGTCGTCAGGGACGATGAGAGCTCGAGGTGTCGGAAAATCTTCCTCGTCATCTTCTATTTCCTGTTTCACCGATTTGGTCGAGACTGGTTGTTGTGATTGCTATTTGGTTTCTCGCCTATCTTTTGTTCTCGACCTTTATGAGGCCGATAACGTTGGTATCAGTGTTATCTCATCGACCATAAATATTTCCTTCGCGGCATGTTGCTCCCTGTATACTTTTTTCACGCCTTCCGAAGTAAGGAATTTCATCACTTGGTGTAGAGTCGAAGGCACTGTCCTTATATTGTGGATCCATGGTCTTCCGAGTAGGGCATTGTACCTCATGTCGCCTTCGGTTATGTGAAACTTGGTGTTTTGGATGGTTCCAACCACATTTACGGGCATAATAATTTCCCCTTTAGTTGTTTCACTGGCCATATTAAAGCCGTTTAAGATCCGAGCTGTGGGCACGACTTGATTCTGCAAATCAAACTGCTCCACTACCCAATATCGGATGATATTCGCAGAGCTACCTGGATCCACTAAGACACGCTTAACTTGAACTTTATTTAATATGATAGAAATTACCAGAGCGTCATTGTGAGGTTGAGAGATGCTCTCGGCTTCTTCCATTTCGAATGATAAAGGCCCTCGAGTTCGTTTTTCCCGTGTGGCCGGTATCTTGCCGCATTTGAGCACGGGTCCCTGTGGAGTATCGACCCCACCGATGATCATATGAATGATATGCAGAGGTTCCTCTTGTTTATATTTTTTGCTGGTGTCCCTTTCTCTAAAGTGATTCTTGGCTCGGTCACTGAGGAACTCTCGAAGGTGGCCCTCATTGAATAGATGGGCTACCTCTTCTCTTAATTGTCTGCAATCCTCGGTCATGTGGCCATGCGTATCGTGATACTTGCATATCGAATTCGGGTTCCTTAGGGAAGGGTCGGTTTGCATGGGTCTGGGCCACCTAGTATCTTTGATTCTTCCGATCGCCGATACAATGCCCGCTGTGTCGACGCTGAAATTGTACTCCAATAGCCGAGGTGCTTCTATAGGATCGGCATATTTATCAAAGCCACTCTTGCTCATAAGCCCCCGAGAATTTTTTCCTCGATCACTCCTTCGATTGTTCCGAGCAGCATTGCGCATTGAACCATTGTTCATTCGATCTGCGACGTACTGTTGATATCGGTCTCTGTTCGACCTTTGCTCTCTGTCGATGTCCTTCTGGTTTTTAATAGTCGACCTGTTCTGGTGCATGGATCCGGAAGGAGATCCCAACTAGTCGTCTTCGACACTAATTTTTGATTGGTATCGGTTGTGTACATGCGCCCAAGTTATTGCTGGATACTCGATCAAATTTTGCTTCAGCCGACGTGATGCTATTGAACTTTGCTCGTTCAACCCTTGGGTGAAATCTTGGACGGCCCAATCATTTGTGACCGGTGGGAATTCCATGTGTTCCATTTGATATCGGGACACGAACTCCCTCAGCATTTCATTACCCCTTTGTTTTACTTTGAAGAGGTCTGATTTCCTTGTTGCAACCTTTATGGCACCAGCATGTGCCTTTACAAACGAATCTGCTAACATGGCAAATGAATCGATAGAATTTGGTGGCAGATTATGATACCAAATCATCGCTCCCTTCGAAAGGGTCTCTCCGAATTTTTTCAACAACACGGATTCGATCTCATCGTCTTCCAAATCATTACCCTTGATGGCACACGTGTAAGAGGTGACGTGTTCGTTGGGATCGGTCGTACCGTTATATTTAGGAATTTCGGGCATACATAATTTTTTTGGGGATTGGTTTTTGGACTGCACTCGAGGGAAAAGGCTTTTGCACGAATATTTTGGAATCCAACCCTTTTATTATTAGTGGGGCTCCCGGGATCTGATCGACCCTCGAATTATATGTTTCTATTTTTTTATCGTTGGCTTCAACTCATTTTGTGAGTTTCTCGAGCAATTTAGCAATTTCGGGAGTACTCCCCGATTCTTGCTCATTTGACTTCACTATGGTTGGCTCCGTTCTGTGGGTGATTTCTCGAAGCGGATTGGGCTCCGGCCTGCTTTGTAGCTGAGTTTGGCTCTGCAACTGAGCTATCGCTATTTGTTGGGCTTGTAACATCTCGAAGATCATACGTAAGCTGACTCCTATCTCCTCCATGTTATGGGTGTCTCGAGCTACGGATCGAGTACCGCCCTGAATGCTTTTTTTCGGTTCGGAACGTTGGTTCGCCTCAAGAGCCACTTCTGAATTGACATCTAGCGGTACTTCGGCTCGAATTTCAGTTTCTTCGACTCCAGCTTCAGTGACATCGTTAAGGCTGGCTTCGTGTTCGATAGGTAAAGCCACCAATCGAGGGTTTGCCATTGCTGATTCGAAGTTGTAAACTGGTGTGTATTGCAGATTTGTATCAAACAACCACTGTTATCCTTAGCCCCACGGTGGGCGCCAAACTGTGTACTCGAAAAATCGGATATAGTTAAATTTATAAGTAGTTCTAAGGATATGTGATATAACTTGACATAAATCGTACATCGAAGTGGAAATGTTTAGATTCTTGGCTATAAAAACGGGAGATAAATTATTGAACAAGAAGAGTGAGTATGCTAAGTAAAATAAGCTCAAGAGATTTATTCTTCAATAAGAGAAATAATCTTTTCTTACAATGTGTGGATCTGCCTTATGCTTATAAGGATTCACCATTTATAGTAGAGAGATCTTACTTTATCTATAATAAAAAATATATAGTGGAGAACCCATGATGAATTGTCTTTTTCTCGATTTTTGCAAAGATTTTCTCCCCTAGTGCGGTTGCAACGGCTCTTGTCTGCGAGCTCGATACCGGCTCGAGCTCGGTATTGGGTCGAACCTTCGGTCTTGGTTCGAATTTGACATTCGGGGTGAGTGTTGGTCGGTGTGTGCATCTCTGACATCCTTCATGTTGCCTTGCGGTTTGATTTGGTCATGGTCCCGATAATGATACCGAGCCGATTCCTCGATCGGTCTTGGAGCTCGAAGCTTCATTGTACTCTTTTCTGAACCCATCTCGAAGTCTCACTTCAGTCGCTTATCATTCGAACTCGATCAAACGTACGAAGGACAAAATCTATTTCGACTGTATACAATAACATAATCAATACGGAGATCGTCTCATAAATCCATATCCCTAGTGTATTCGTTTTCAATTTTACCATAATATTGGACGGTTGTTCATTTGGCTATGATTAAGCAATTTGAGATTTTTACCTACCTATACTAAATATGAAATTTATTTACCCTCGCCAATCAAGTTTTAGCTTATATTTTACCAATTATATACAAATTAATTTTAAATGAGTATACCATGATTGTAGCATTTTAATTTAATAAATCTCAAAAAACTCCTCACAATTCTTTACTTACCCAGAGAAAGCCCAATCTTTCTAAAATATTTTCCTTCTTCTTAGTGAAATCAACCATCTTTCTACACCGATTCTACAAGATATTTTCTTCTAAAGCTCATAATTTTCTCTAGCGAAGAAAGGGATTAGTTTTTTATCGATTTGAATTTCGTCATGGATGAGTTTGGAGCTTTTCCGGGTATCCCTTTTTCTTGTTGGTGTTCCGATGGCGGGCTAGCAGTAGATGTATATTAATTATTTGATTGGATTGTTCGAATTGAAATTGTCAATCAATAAAAATTCGAAAGTGTTTGGCTCTCCCATTGACAACCATTAAAAAGTTTCGAAACTTTGAATTTGAATTCGGATTTTGAAAACATATTGTTTGTTTGGATTGGGTGTTGTTGCAAACAATCGAGATATAATATATACAAACTTTCTACTTTTTGTTTTTGGTTCACATTACTATCTATTGAATGTTGAGAAAATGATCGAAATGTTCCTTAATGTATAGGGGTTGGAATATTTTGGTCCTTGATGTATACCACTTAATAGGAATAGTCCTTAATGTATACAAAAGGTGATAGCTTTGGTCCTCGACCCTAAAACTAACAGTAGAAAACAAAAAATTCTGTTAAACTTCACCCCAATCTCTCCCTCCTCCCTCCTCTTCTCTCATTCACCATTAACGACCTTAAATCCAAACCATCTATCAAACAAGAATGGATCTGCTTGGGAAGCTAAATTGTTTTGCTTATTAGTCTTATTGATTTTATAAATGGAAATCCTTTTTTCTTGTTTGAATTTACTTGCGAATCTGTTTTAATCACTTCACTTGTTAAAATTTCAGTTTTATTTATAATTTTGTAACCGGAGATACAAAGACTTGAATCTAATGCTTGAGCGATGGATCATGAAATATATTCTCTATAGTATTCCAAGTTTGGAAAACCAATTTAATTTCATTAAGTCTTAAGAGAATAGTTTTCAATTCGCTACAGAATTCTAAACTTTTGCTTTGTATCTTGATGAAGTTTGAATTGTTTTCTTACTGGGAAAGATTCAAAAAGGTAGAATAATGGTGAACCAGAAAATTCTAGCCATTATAGGACTAGTAATATAGTAGAAGATGTGATGGGCCAATTCGTGATATGCAACTAGTAATGTTGCTTGACAAGATTTCATATTGGCAAAGATTGATAGAAAGAGCAATCGCCACAAGGCCAACAGGGACAGTTAAAATCGTCTTGTCCAAGTTGCTTCGTAGCTGTTATGCAAAAACAAGTTTTGATCTTTAAATACAAGGATATGTCATATGGGTTCACTCTTATTCTTGATATTTTCTTCCATTCAACATATCAATCATATGTAAAAGCTTTGGTTGTTTGAAATAGGTGCTTTGGTAGTAACAGAAATGGTGGAAAAGATGTGAGCTGGGGCTGGGTCTTTTTATTGAGAGCTTGGCACGGTAAAAGATAGAAGACGAGAGGGAAAGGGGTCTGCTAGGCTTTGCTTTTGAGGGATTGAGGTTAAATTTAACAGAATTTTTATTTTCTACTGTTAGTTTTAGGATTGAGGACCAAAGCTATCACCTTTTGTATACATTAAGGACTATTCTTGTTAAGTGGTATATAACTATATTTCTAAGGATCAAAACATTCTAACCCCTATACATTAAAGACCATTTTGATCATTTTCTCGTCGAATGTTCCTAAGAGATTTTTCATGTTGGAGCAACCAATATCATTTACACCCCTGAATTTTGCTTTAAGAATCAAACTTTCCCTTTACTTTGAAAAGTTTATCATTCCCCCTCATTTCTCAATTGATTTTTGAAAGTACCTATTTTAACCTCTACATTATCAACATTATCTTTCAATTTTTTTAATACCTTTTTAGTATCATGATATTTTTCTTTTCTAATATTTATGTTTTAAACTTACCTATATATATAATAATTAAATTTTAGTTTGAACACTGAAAAATTAAAAATTGTAATCAAACATATAAATTAATGACATTGAATAATGAAAAGAATGAGCAGAATAAAAATTAAATAAAATATTTGCTCTTGTCAATAACTTTATTTATAGCAATCGGATTTTTAATAAAAAACTATTTACACAATCGAAAATAAAAAGTGATGAGAACCTTATAAGCATATACTTAATGCAGGCAATACAAATTTTTATAATTATTAAAAGTAAAGACAATTTATAACCAACTTCTAAAAGATTATTCGTTTACCACTAAGAAAATAAAACTTAAATATATTCTTAATGCATGTTATATTAAAATACAAATCAAAGAAATATAGTAGAGATGTGACAAATTTATAAAAGGACTCCACAAATTAGTAATAAACACCTGCAATGCAGCCTCTTTGAATGAATATAACAACATCAACAAACATATTCAGATTTGACGAGCCTGAAAAGATGGTCATCTACTAACAAGCAGACTGCAGCCTCATATCTTTGAAGCCCGAACCAATAGGCCACAAACGCTGCAAGAACCAAACCGTTGGAATTAATCACCCCAGTTCTGAAGCCTAAAGCTAACATTTTCTGGTAGCAGAAAAAGGTTCAAAAGGCTCAAAATTACTGTGAATTATATTTCAACATCATCAAAAAAAAGATATGCATCGCTTTCTAATATCAGTTATGAAGCTATGTTGACGGCAGCTTCTGTCCAGAGCGTCGAACCAACTCCCATATCTTCACCATCCCATCATCACTGGCCGAAGCAAGAAGCCTTCTATCCTGCAAGGTTTTGATAGAAGGGCATTAACATCTTGCAAGATGCTTTTAACTCGGCTCAGGAAAGATAAAAGGAATGAGCAACAATAAGCAAATCAACCGGAAAACCAAAGCGAAAATACAAGACCAACACTAAGTAATGCAATCAGAAAAATCAAAGCGAAAGAAACAAGTAATAACAGAAATCTAAGAATAAGAAAATACAAGACTTAACACTAAGTATTGCACTAAAGCTACTGGTACGAGCTAGGACAGCACTCGACTACCTAACCCTCTACCTTAATTCTTCATCTCCACATCTTTCTATCCAGGGTCATGTCCTCAGAGAGCTGGAGCATTGTCGTGTATTGCTTAATCACCTCTCGCCATTACTTCTTCGGCCTACCTCCACCTCTCCTTAGGCCCTCCAAGACTAACCTCTCACACCTTCTCGCTTGGACATTTGTGTATCACCTCTTCGCATGCTCGAACCATCTAAGTTTCGCTTCCCGCGTCTTGTCCTCTACGGGGGTCATGCCTACCTTGTCCCCAATAGCTTCATTTCTAACTAGTATGCCCACACATCCATCTCAACATCCTCATTTCAGCCATCTTCATCTTCTGGGCATTGGAGTTTTTGATTGGCCAACACTGAACCCCATACAACACAACCGATCTGACCATCGCTCTATAGAACGTACCTTTAAGTTTTTGTGGCACATTCTTATCACACAAAACATCGAAAGAAAGCCTCCACTTCATCCACCTCGCACCAATACGATGTGTGACATCTATCCTCGTCAATCTCCCCATTCCCCTGTATAACTGACCCAAGTTACTTGAAACTCTCTCATAGGGATAACTTGTAAATCAAACCTCACGTCTTCGTCCACTTCCCGAGTCGCACTACTGAATTTGCACGCCAAGTACTCTGTCTTGGTCCTACTCAACTTGAACCTTTAGACTCTTTTGCCTCCAAACCTCTAACCTCTCATTAACACCGACTCGCGTCTTGTCCGTCAGTACAATTTTTTGAGAACATGCAGAAGAAAAAATTCATCTCGAAAAAACCTACAACGATCATTCCAAGGCATAATATATTGATCGTCCACAATACGAATTGTCAGCTCTGACGCACATATTTTATGACACATGGGTCAATGGAAAGTAAAGCAAAACTCAGGTCAACAAATATTCATTTCAAGGTCCAAACCTAGATGTTTTTGGTACGCTCATAGTATGAAAACCAACATCTGTAATGTGCAATACTATCCCATGGCAGCATAACCCAGCGCTCCCTCTAGAGTTGTGGATTTGAAAGACGAGAGTCAAATGGATATATGTTGTTAGTTTGACATTAAAGCCATCCATCAAAAATAGAACATGATATTAGTTCAATCTAACATGTCCAAAATTTAGGTGCCACTTGAAGTCCCATCCACAATAAGATTGTACTATACTTATGGTTGGGTATAAAATTAGCAATCCAATTGGTATCCCAAAGATAAAGTTCCAAAAGGTATCAAATTCAAATTTTCAAGTTCAAGCAACCAGGAAGCGAACAGGTTACTGCATCATGAAGTGCCAACACAAGATATATTAGAAAGGTCAGACATTTGTTAAACTTCAACATGGTAACTAAACAAGGGATTGAACGGGCAACATATTATCATCCCTAGCACATTCAAAAAATTTCCAGGTGATTTCGGCTTCTGCTCAAAGCTAAATCATCTTGCAGCAGACAAATACAGAACTAAAGCAACGATAGATGAGCAAGTAAATGTCAAAAATCCCATCATTCTGGTATTCCATTGACTTACCCCAGTGTTCCACTGCACAGAATTTACATCCATTTCATGAGCCTTCTCCTTCTTCAGAAGTAGTTTAAATGTAGGTCCATCAACCTGTAATCAGACCCAGCAAACTTTTATTTATTTATTTATTTATTTTGGATCAGACAGACACAAAAAAATTATTTTGCCAAAGAAGGGTTGGAAGAGGCGATAATAGAAGATCAACAGTAGTTGTATATGGACAACATCATTCATATGACTTGTTATAATTATATTGTAATTAATGGAGATCGGTTTTTCTAAATTTTTTAGCTGTCTCAAATGGATTTTCTATTTTACCTGATTAAAAATATTTTATTTTCCTATAACAGTGTATAAAAATTTAAAATAGATATTCAAGTCGAGCGAGATTGGGCCAGAAGAACCAAGTCAGAATCCAAGTGTCGTCCTAAGCAGTTATCAGAATCCCTAACTGTAATCTGCTCTGTTAACCATTTTTTTAATATAGCGCTCGAGGTGGGGACAGCTTGCCCACTCCTCGACTATATATAGGGCAGCATGTCCCGCATGCAAGCACAGGCTGCCAAGGTAATCCAGCTCACCAAGGCTGGAGCTGATGGGACTACACCAAATGTTGTAGATGGGATTTGAAACCCGAAATCTCCATGTTGTTACTCCGACGCCTCAACCACTAGGTTATCCCCTTGGGATCATTGTAATCTGCTCATTAGCTTGACGAACTAGAAAATGTACATCTTTTTAAGTGGTCCTCTAACCTAATTCTTTTTTATTTTTGTAACGGATCCACCCGAATCGTAATTACTAGTTTATGATATTTAAACAGGGATCTCGAGGTAACAAAACTGAAAGCCCGCCTCTTTCCACAGCGACCCAACAGCTAGAAAAAGAATAAAAAGGAAGTTGCTATAGTTGTGAGCACCCTTCACTTCCAACCAAGAGGTTGTGAGTTCGAGTCACCCCAAGAGCAAGGTGGGGAGTTCTTAGAGGGAGGGAGCCGAGGGTCTATCGGAAACAGCCTCTCTACCCCAGGGTAGGGGTAAGGTCTGCATACACACTACCCTCCCCAGACCCCACTATTGGGATTATATTGGGTTGTTGTTGTTGTTGTATTAAGGAACCACATAGTAAAGGGCGAACCTATGACTTTCTTGAAGAACACCCCACCTTCCCGCTCCCACAAGAAATTGAGTGAATAGGAGAAAGGTTGGGGAGTACAGAGCAGCATAAAATTCACCACTGTACTAGATATCATGTAAGATGAATTACATTATTATTAAAAGAAATAGGGATATTGATGGTTTTTCAATACCTCATTGTCGTTATTCTCAACAAATAAACATATAGCGTCATCAGCTGCTCCACTAGCAATTATTCCTTCCCTAACATTTTAGCATATCAAGTACGTTAGCTTGAAGGATGACAGCGTTAGCTTGAAGGATGACAGCGTTAGCTTGTAGGATGACAGGGAAAACAGATACAAAAATTATCACAGCATATAAGCCCTGATTACTGAAAACCCTTGAGGCAATTAAGGGAAACTACAACAATACGAGTCCCAATAAAAAGAGGTCAAACATAAAATCTAGACAGACAGCACAAATTACGAAACTCTTAATTATCGAAAAATAGATTCTGTTGAGTTGCCCCCCCCCCTCCTCTCCCCCCCCCCCCAAAAAAAAAAAACACACACACAATTTTTTATAAGAAAATAAAGACAAGAAAAAATCTGACAAAGAAAAGTAATATTAGGGATTGCAAAAGAAAAAGCCTACATGAGCATGATAAGAGATAGATATGGAGTAGTTACCTCGACCAGTGAACTGAGAAAATTGTCCTATCATGATATCCAGATAGAGTGCAAACATGTTTCCTGACAAGCACAAAAAGGAAATGGTTGCAAATAAAGTGGCAAACATAGTAATTATTGAGAGTTGTTCAAGACATAATTAGGTAATTTAAAGAGTCTTCTCTCTAATAGCTTAAGCATTTCGATGCAGTGGTCACACACTTCAACATAGTATCGAAGCAAGCAGAGGTCCTGTGTTCAAGTCTCATCACCACCATTTATAAATAAATTAAAAAAAAAAATCCACGTGCTTAGCACATGAAAAAGAATTAGGCCCACATGGGAAGTCGCCGGTTGAAGATATAATTAAGTAAACAAAAATGTGTTCTCTCCAACTGTTTAAGCTTCTAAACGAGATTCGTCACAAACTTCAACAAGAACAATTACATCAAATATAGTTAGTAATGAAGACCACGCTTGGCCTGAGGAAAAAAATAAACATACCAGTATTAGTTGACTTAGGTGAACAAAAATCATTGTACACTTGCATTAAATAATGATCAATTTTGAAAACACTTGACAGTAATTTTACAAAAGGAATTTACAGGAATCTACATGGCTAAGTGGAGGTTGAATCATGTAAAACTGACCATGTGTTGCTTAACTACATTGCCCAGGGAGAAAAACAGGGATGACTATTGGCTCATTAAAGCACTCCGCTACAGTACCTTGTACCAAAGATATCTTTAATTTTTTCGTTTAGGATGTAAAAGCAAAAACTTGTAAACTATAAACATAAAAATACTAACAAACTAGAGGATGGTAAAAGTCCTGGAACTGTAGATATCATACACGAATTGCCAAACAAGAGCTATAAAGCTTTAATATCTTGCACACTTGATTATTAGTTCACACAAAGTACAAGTAAACTGTTAGTTCCAAGTCTTCAGTACAGAGAGTTGACAGAAAGTTCAGTTATACGGTTTCAAACGCTCGTGTGCTAATTACTAACGCCAGACTGTAAAAGTAAGTCCATGAATCAACTATATAGGATAGCATTATGCTTAGAAAAGGGACGTTATGATCATGCTTACCAAGGTGGCTCTTTATTCCAATCTATTATTCTGTCGTCGTCATCAATCAATATCCATACCTTAATGGTAAGGTCATCACTGCAAGTTACAGAATTCAATGTAAACTCATGTTTAAGTAGTGACTGCAACAATTATCCAATTTTTTACACACCGGAGACTGGAGAGCATATATTTTAAAACAAGTAATGCAGAAAGGAAGAACATACCTGCAAGAAACCAGTTTTCGTCCACTAGCATCGGAAGAGAGGGACCAGACAGTAGATGTATGTCCGCTGAAAGTTCAACCAAGTAGTGACATAAGCTCCCAAACAATATTAAAAGTTACTAAGTCATATATCTGTACCCTAAAACACTCTCCGGTGAACTGCTTGTTATAGGCCACATGAATATAATTAAGGCCAAAGGCCAATGAGGAAATACGAAAAACCTAGTAAAAAGGCAGTCAAGACGGCACAAATTTGAGAGCCGAACTTTGAAATGCCTGAATCATTCCATTGATATGAGAACATATAGACCACTTTCCACTGTCAGTAGTTTTTTCAAATGACTTCAGACACTCTAAAATAGCAATCCAACATATGGCCATTATATGAAGATCCCAAATAGTCATACAATAAAAGGTTTGTCGGGAGAAAAGATACATTTACGCACTATCAAGACATAACAAAATGAACTATATACCACCAAAAGGGAAATAACCAAGAGACTACAAAACATTTTTTTATCCAATCAACTTAAGGTAGCCATAATTGCTAAAAGTACTTCATCCATTATCAAACACCATTGTTTACATCATTTCTGAGCAAATTGGTAAGAGCGGCTCAAAAGAAGATATTTCAACTTTTCTGTACCCATATCCCCGCCCATAAATAAATAAATTTCATGAAATCAAGGATTATTTAGTATGATTGTCACAACTGTCTCTTCCCATGTTTCTTTACATCAAGAAAGAATTCGACTTGTTGACACATTTTTCTTCAATTTGAATTCGGACAGTTGACACATTTTTCTTCAATTTCTCCTTATGCAAACTCTTAAGGTAAAAAAAACAAGGAAAATATCATTTTAACAAACTCAAGAGCTTCGGAAATTTGGCTAAGCAAGTCCACTTGCTCTACTGCACGCAAGTATTCATCCATGTTAAGATGCCTGTCCAACTACTTCTCCATCTCTTTCCCCAAATATTTAAGTTCATAATGACTCTAATTATGAGGTCTTCTAGATAATGGAGATCTCATATCAATTGCTTTGCAATTACTGAGCAGGATTTCATAAGTTTTTCCATCTGGAACTTTCAACTATTCAGCATGCATAATATGGTAAGCAGAATATTAACCTTAGGTCTGAAATAACAAGCATTTCTCCATCTTACTAAAGTGACCAAAAGGAACAAATTTTCCTTATCGCAACAAAAATGAGAACAATAAAACGGATAGAAGCACCGCTACAGGCTCCAGACAATACATTAGAGTGAAAAACACAGTTTAAGGATCACTCAATCTAGCTACACTTATAGTACAAACCTTTTGACCCTAATTGGAGTAGGTTCTACATGAAACAGGTCAGTTCTTTTTTCCTGATTGACAAAAACAGTTTAGTTCTTTGTTTGAACTTAGAACTGCGTTGAAATCACACGACCTTATGGGATTTGCTACAAACAGTCATAACCTACCTTGTTCTGAAAGCTGCTTAGATCCTTTAGAGCTATAACATAAAGTGCACTGCTAACAGGTATTCAACGGAGACCTCTTGTTTCATATTTCTTTTTCAAATAAAGAAAAAGGTTATATGCTAAAGAAAGTTAGAGGTCATTCCGTGAATCGTACTCAGGAACTCTTGCAGCCAAAGCAAGAAACATTCCTCGCATCCAAAGTTAGAATCATACCTCTCCACCCTTGCACAATCTCGCTGAGCGTGTGCATGCCACTATTCCACAATTCTCACTTTTACGAAGTTACCCACTTCATACACGTTTTCACAACCTCTAATGTGAGAACTTTAGATCCTTTCGCCTAATTATCAATCTGTTAAGAGTTTTTCATGTGTACGCATTCATCAATCGAAGCCTAAAAGAATAAATGAGTCAACAACCTATTGCTAGGACTTATAATCATAAATTTAAAAATCTAGCATATACTGGAGCTCATCCATACTGCCGCCACCTTTACTCTTTCTTGGTCAACGGAAATCTTTCTTGAATCAACTTCTGTTTGTAGTCTAAAAACTTCACTTCCGAATAGCACCTCTCTCTTCTGTCAATTTCTAAAACATTTAAAACCTATGATCTCACATATTCCGCGATGAACATTAGAAACTTCTTATTCTCAAAGCTTGTGAAAATTTGAACCCAATTCTTGCATGGAAGGCCAATTCGGACAGAGGAAGCATTTATGACCTAAATTGAGCTAGCTACATGCTATGAATAGGAAAAGACACCTCACTTCAATAAAATAAGGTATTCTACATAAATGAAAAGAGCTGAAAATGCAGTAATATAATCACTACCCTGATGGCATCGTTCAAGTATTCATTTTTTTCCTCGTCTAATAAATATAATAAATTTAAGATTCTTTTTTTTTATAATGGTCCTCTTCTAGCTAGCTTGTGCACCACTCTACTAACCACCGAGTACCTGACATCAGTGGCGTATGCAGGAATTTTTTGTAAGCGGTGGCACATTTTGCTTGAAAATGATCCTTTTGAAGATATGCGCTTCTTATTGCACTATGGTCATTTAAGGAATTTAAATCAACTCTTTCACTTTACGATGTTGTTCCGACTCATTGGCTTGGAAGATGTTTTAGTAGAATCTCTATTTAAATTTAAGCAGATTACAAATTAAAATGTCCATTTGAGAACTCCTAAACAGTACTATATAGTTCTACTAATAAAGTAAAAACAACTTTCAAAATTTCTAACTACTAAAAAGTAAAAGAAAGAACGAAGGAAAAGGTAGCAAATCACTTACTACAACGGAAGAAGTAGTTGCAAACTGAAGAGGAGGATGGATTGGTTAGCAATTTGTGTTAGAAGGTTTATAACTTCATTTACCCTACGGAAGTGGATGTGCCATAATCTTCTAAATAAATGGGGCTATAATAAAAAAAGATTTCGGTACGATCGATCCCTCAACCTAGCCAAAATAGCTCAGGCGCCTGACCAACTAACCAAGGCAAGTTTAACATTAAGCAGCGTCACTTGTTTATTAATTTTGTATGTATGCCATTTTCCAGATTACTTTTATTGATATATTAGTAAACAGTTCGACGAAGCGATACCACGTGACACTGCTTGGGCATTGGTGCATCCGCCCTTGCATGACACCTCACCAACACAGGTACCGGATGCAAATCTAGCAGCCAAGGCTTATGTAGAATGGAAGAAAACAACTAGCATTTTCTTGGGATTCGAACCCTGATCTCCAGGATTTTCACCCATCTCATTGACTACTATGTCACACCATTGGATACAATAAGTTTATGATTTTGTTATGCCCAATAACGACTCTTACCTATTAGATTCACCCAAAGTTTGAATACAATGCCAATCATCACCGAGATTCTCTATCCATACCTGCATTTCAAGCACCGCTAAATATTAGATATTATTTCTTATAAATGGAAGCAGGGGCGGATGCACCTTTGATGAAGCGGTGTCACGCGACACAGCTTCGTTGGAAAATTTTATTAAGTATATGTGTCGATACTATGAGGAAACAGATAAGTAGGAGAAAATGACACCATTTGACAAAAATTGTCTCTTGTTGTGTTGGTTGTGTGTGTGATTTTGTTCTAAGAGGTCAATGTTCAAACCTCAACTAGCACATTTTTTTGTAAATATTTGAGAGAGCCTTTATGGATAAAAATTGTGATGAAGTAGAATTGAACTTGGGACCTTTTATAACTTAAAAAACAACAAAAACAATAGACTAAGGCTATTTCGAGTTTAGAAATATGATAATTAAAGATAATTAAAGTTATTATCTCGTTCTTTTATAAATTTCGACACCGCTTATAAAAATTACTGTGTACGCCCGTGAATGGAAGAGAAACAGCCACTAGTATGCCTTATATGTAACAGGGGTATGAAAAGCATGCTACAATCTCTCTAAACAAAGAACAGAGAGAGAGAGAGAAAGGAGGGACGCTAAGTTCAACTCAAATATACCTTAATGGTGTTATCATAACTACATGAGAACAACATATCCATTAATGGACTCCATTGAACCATCTTAACATCTTGTGTGTGCCCTTGTAACACTGAAACACAGTCAAATTCATTTCCAGGTAACACTTCCCATATCCAAACCGACTTATCTCGTCCACACGTCGCGAGTAGTGAGCCTGAATGATTCCAAGAAACACTTTTCACTTCATTGTCATGACCCTGGACATTACCCGCATAAGAAAAATAAGAAGGCAGACAAGAGTTTAGTAGATTTATAACTCATTAAAGACATAAAAGGGCCAAATACAAAAGATTGATGTAAATTACGATCACAAAGCAATATAAGCTAAATTAAATGATTCCACTTAGCACAGCTGCCCAGGTAACAAATTCCCTTATTTTACTGACAGATTTATGAAGTTTTTATTGTGCTATGCACAGATATAAACAGACAGAAGATGCAACTTTTGCCTACTTTAACACTAGTTTTTGTCAGAGCTGGGGTAATGAATATGAACTGAAATTAATATGCTAGAGAGATGCCAAAAGGTAATTGTACCTCCAAAGTGGAAACACACTCAAAGTCAACCCCAACATTTTCCCAAATAGCAGTGGTGGCATCAAAGCTAGCTGTTGCCAAATTTTTGCCTGACGGTGACCAGGCACATGATCTAACAGTTCGTGTATGTGTTTCCTCCAAAACAGCCTGCAAAAAATTTCCTCCCAATAGTCATTATAGCTCCCCTTTTTTTTTTTTTTACTTTTACTAGAATAGTCATTATAGCTAGAGGATGAAGGTCACTTTATTTCCTTGAGGATGGAAAGAGTGCTAGAGAAAGATGAAAGAAGGAAAACAGAAAAAAGGTACACATTGTTTTTTGGCTGCATAACCCCATGTATGATTTCCAAAAATTTAGTTAACTATCAGAAGTAAATAATAAACTCCGCCTATGTGATCTTGCTCACATTGTCAGTCCAAAACCGAATAAAGGAGGGTTGCAGTAGGCTACAGCCAGCATAAAACTAGCCAATTCCATGATCAATCCTCACATTACAGTTTAAATGGAGTAAAGTGGTTAGTGAGTATTCATATAGCCGACCCTCACTTGTTTGAGACTGCGGTATAGTTGTTGTATCAGAAGTAATAATAACTCTGAAAAAGAGAAACTAACCAGATCTCAAAATCAACGGGCTAAGGCAGTATCCAACAGGACAGATTTGAAGCTAATACTCTCAAAAGTAACTCTGTAGTCAATATAGTTCCATCCAGAGGCGGACCCAAAATTTGGTGGGCACCGTGACATTCAATATAAATTTATCACTACTCATAAAGATTGGTAGGGGGCCTATGCTAATATCTTACTATCTTGAAGACATTTACAAGTATACATAGAATTTTTGTCGAAGTTTCCGGATGCCCGTGACCCCTCTACGTATAGTGTGCGTCCGCCTCTGGTTCCAGCGCATTGACTTCTTCCCGTGTAAATAATTAATTTGCAACAATTCATAATTTTCTTTTTCTTAGACAGAACTGATACTTTATAGAGTTAATAAGCCATTAGCAACTTCTTCTAGAGAAAACTTTGGATTCTAATGGCAACTCTTTAGTGTATCCAGCTGATAATAGTGCAGATTGTCCAATACTTCTTTTAATTTTTTCACTTTGATAAAGTAATAGTTTTTCGAGGTATATCAATCAGAAAGTGCTATTTTATGATGAAAACAAAAAAATCAAACCTGACAGTGGAAAGAGCCGGTGGAGTCTTGTTCCCAGATTCGAACGGTTTTATCGCCGCTGCAGGACGCGAGTACAGCTGGAACACCATTGATTCCGGTATCTGGTTTCCAAGCGACGCTCCAAACCCTATCGGTGTGACCTTCCAGCCTCTGAATCTCCCTCAGTTCAAAATCCTCGTCAACGAAATTCATAGTAAGAACGGCGGAGCTGTGGTCGCGAAGCGGTGTGCTGCAAAATTAATGGCGGACTGAGAGGTCGCATAGTTATTAAAGCGTGTGCGCGCGTGTTTGGGCAGGCAAATGGTTAAAAAAACATTAAAAAATGTGTTGGATAATAAATTTTTAAAAAAGCATCAAATATGTATAAAAATCATATTATTTACTTAGAAAATAGATAACTAATGGGTTTAATTTTTATATGTGTAAAGCCTCAATTTGAGGGGTTCTCAAATATATGATACTAGAAATTATCCTAAAAGTGAACATATTCGAGAAGCCATGGATAATATAGATATCCATATTATTTATCGGTTAATTTGTTTTTTATTCGTATTAAATATGAGTCGGGTCGGAAAATATTTTTCGACCTGCTCATATCCAACTCGCCCGTTTTCCACCCTTAATGAGTATATATGGATAGTAAATATATTATATGCTTAGGACTAGAAGAGTTTTCCTTTTCCATATTTGTTATAACTAGTTTCCCATATTTGTTAAGACTAAGGTTTACTACCTGACTTGTATATATCTTGTTGTAAATCAATTGAAGAAGGCAAGCATTTCTCTTCCACACTTGTTCATTGTGTGCTTGCGTATTTGGCATGGTATTAGAGCCAAGGCCGGGCCAAACCATAAGAAACTCGGAGTGACGCACTAATGGCAGGGGACAATAGTAAGAGACGTCGCTGCTACTGGCGAAAGTGGTGGTGGTGACGAAAGAAACAAGCGAAAGACCATATCTCTGTATGATATAATATTTAATGACAATCATGGAGTTTGATAACACATGTGGCTCTAAAGGGAGAAAACTATGATGAATGAGCAAGGTCCATAAGGACAATCTTGAGGGCGAGGAAGAAATTCGAATTTATTAACGGAATAATCAAGAGACCAGATGATAAGTCTCTAGATCTTGAAGATTGGTAGACCATCAACTCGTTGTTGGTTTCTTGGATTCGGAATGCTATTGTGCCTACTTTTGTGTTCGTCTATACCACACGTAGAATTTCCAGAGATTTATGGACTAGTATTGAAGAACATTTTTTGGTCTCCAATGTTCCAAGAATATAGCAGTTGAAGGCCAAACTTGTGGAGTGCAAACAAAAAGGTATGGCCATAGTAAATTACTATAAAAATTTAACAAAACTCTAGGAAGAACTTGCTAATTTTGATCAAATATCGACTTGCACATGTGGTAAGTGCACATGCAATCTTGGTGCAATCTTGGAAAACAAAACGGAAGAGGAGAAGGTGCACCTTTTTCTTATGGGATTAGACGAAACATTGTATGAAACAGTGAGGTCAAACTTACTTGCTCAAGATCCGTTGCCAACTTTGAATCGAGTTTACTCGAAGTTGGTACTAGACGAATGTGTGAAGATTATGGCTCGAGGGACAAATGAACATGGCGACATTATGGCATTTTCCGTACAAGGGACATCCCCCTATAATGGTCGGAATGAAGCGAAGGACAAAAATATGTGCTACTGCAATTGAATTAGACATGATTCAAAAAGTTGCTTCTAGCTTGTTAGGTATCCAAAATAGTGGGGGAGACAGACCTTGGGGTAATAGTAAATTAGGTGGACGCAGTAGAAGACAACAACAATATCAGAGGGGTTAAATGAATATAGGTCTAGGACGTGGCGATGCATATTGCGCGTATGTTACACAAACCAAGGGAGGTGGCGTCTCCGCAACTGTGATGGGGCAGAAAAGGACGGGCCTTCGGGGTTGTGCTATGAGCAGTGGCAAACGTTGATTGCTATGTTGAATAACCAACATATAAGTTCTAAGAATATGACCGGTAAGCAAAATTATGTATGTTGGATCATCAATGTTGATACCCAATTTTTCTCTCATATTTAAAAAAAAAAAAATATATATATATATATATATATATATATATATATTTTCAAAATAGCATATTTGCATCATCATTTAGTTTACAAACCCATACAAGCAATTTACATAATTTTCCATAATTTTTAAAAGCTCTAAATTAAGTTCTTGCTGCATTTTATTGCATAAATATCCAATAATTACTCTTCAAATTATTTTTATGATGATTTAATCATCCAAACTTATTATTTACACCAACATGTATGTTTTATAATATTTCACTTCATTTTTCTATAATTGCATTTGCATTTTTAGGCTAATTGCATATTTTGCAAGAATAGCCTATATTCATGTATAATTACATTACTTGTGCCAAAATAACTTTTTATATTAATGTTAAGTTATTATTTTACATCATTTTAGTGCACAAATAATATTTTTTATTATTTATTAATTACTTTTATAAATTATTTTTTTGATAAATATTGGGTATTTAAACAACAACACGTTCTTAAACCAATTTCGGACCAAATAAATGGCCCAAAACCCTTAAACATCTAGCCCAAATACCCCGGCCCAAACCAAATGACCCACTAATCCAAAACCCGGTCGGTGCCCCATCTCCATGACCCGCCCGTTTTAACTTTTAATCCTGGCCGTTGATCTCTCAAGATCAACGGTCATTATTCACCCTTCCCTTTTAATTAACCCAACCCCCAACCCCTAACCTATTATCCCCTAACCCACCGCCCTCACACTCTCTCAACCTCCCATTCTCTCTCTGAAGAGCCCTACCCCCCCCCAAAATCCTTCTCCTAATCCCACTAAATATGGGATTCGACTACCATTTCTTGCTATATTTAACACCCTTTTGGTACTGGTTGTTCTCTTATGGTATTACCGGAGTGCTTGCCTAAACATGGAAAGCAAATCTCTTCCGAAATCGAACCAAAATGGTTCAAATCTCTGATTTTGAACGGTATTTTGTCTATATACGTTCTATGCTACTATGTGAGTCCGATTTTTTGTTTAGATTATGTTGATTTACACTTTCCCTAAAAACTAGGGTTTACATATTTCTCTCTTAAATTGATTTGCATGTTTATTTTCCTTATTTGTTGCTTAATTTACCCCGTTTCCTTGATTATTGCTCGATTTTTCACTACTATATAAACCCCTCCCCCATTCCATTTTGGACAGATTTCGAATCACAAAATTCCCACTAAAAAGCTAAAGATCTTCACTCTGTTATTCGCTTATTCTCTTGTTCTACCAGAATTCCTATTTTTCGACCTTCCTTAGGTGCGAGCATCGCCCTGGGTTCCTCGAAGCCCTTGGAAACTTGACGCATCTAAGGTCCTGGGTTATACTACTGTGTTTACGTTCAAAGTGTTGTGGAGTCTGTTCTTGCTTGTTTTGTCTACTTGTCAATCAGTAACTGGTGAGTTCTTTAGCCTTTGCAATATTCATTCTCTTGTGTTCATGATTTGCATATTCATATCTTTGAAAATTCATAACCCAATGTGTTTCTAGACTATCTCTATGTGCAACCCTACTACTATCGAATCTGTTTGTGATATGAAACTCTCTAATATCTGCTTATGCCTAAACTGCCAGTTCTGAAATGTTTTTATGTTTAACTGGAACAATTTAGACTGTTCGAAGTCATTTAGCTTAATATATTGGTACTTTGAGTGTCTATATTGGTTATATGACATCAATTTGTTTCCTGCCTTGTCTTGGATTTCTATAGTGATTGATTTGTATCTGTGATATTGTGATGACCCAAAATGTCATCTTTAAATTTAATAATTAATTTTATATTCTAAGACCTCAAAAAAGCACTATTTATCATTCCTCGACTTGCGAGCGTAGTTCGTAAAAATTTTCGAAAAGTTTTCAGGTGAAAAATGAATTAAAATGTGAATTAGATCTTTAAAACTCAAATGAGTTGACTTTGGTCAACATTTTGAGCAAACGGACTCGGATCAATGTTTTGACAGTTCCGGTAGGTCCGTATCGTGATTTGGGACTTAGGTGTATGCCCAGAATCAAATTCCGAGGTCCCTAACCCGAGATATGGAATTTTGATGAAAAATTAAAAGTTTAAGTTCAAATAGTGTCTGGATGTCAAATTATATGCAAACGACCCCGGAATAGAATTTTGATGATTCCAACAGCTCCGTATGGTGATTTTGGACTTAGGAACATGATCGGAATTTTATTTAGAAGTCCGTAGTGGAATTAGGCTTGAAATGCCAAAAGTTAAATTTTTTGGAAGTTTGGCCGGGGGGGTTGACTTTTTGATATCGAGGTCGGAATCCGATTCTGAAAATTGGAATATGTCATTTATGACTTGTGTGCAAAATTTGAAGTCATTCTGAATTGATTTGATGTGTTTCGGCACAAGATATATAATTTGAAAGTTCAAAGTTCATAGATTTTGATTTGAGGTGCGATTAGTCGTTTTGATATTGTTTGATGTGGTTTGAAGCCTCGACTAAGTTCGTATTGTATTTTGGGACATGTTATAATAATTGGTTAAGGTCCCGAGGGTCTCGGGTGGATTTCGGAAGGTAAACGGAATGGATTTCGGACAAAGAAGGTTGCTGGAAATTTGCAGTAATTTTGCCACATATTTCTAGTACGTGGAGCCAACTTTGGAAACTTATATCTCGTAATTCATAAGGAATCAGAACATTGTCAAACATTAACGTTGTAGTCGTTTGTTTCTAGTTTCCAGAAAGTTAAACCATTCATTATTTGGACATTTGTATAGAAAGTTATGATAGATTGAATGAAGACTGGTAGAGCAGTTTCGCCAGAAATTCCGATGCATGGAGCCGACTTTGGAAGCTTATATCTCGCAATTCATAAGGAATCAAAACATTTGCAAAACATGAAAGTTGTAGTCGGTTGATTCTAGTTTCCAGAAAGTTAACCATTCATTATTTGGACATTTGTACATAAAGTTATAATCTATTTAAGGAAGGCTGGTAGAGCAGTTTCTGGTGGACTTTTGGTGACGAAAAACGGGCTTTTAGTGACGGAATCTGGACTTTTAGTGACGGATTGGGAGAAACTTAAGGACCAAAAATGGTCATTTCATTCATTTCGTTTTGGATTTTTGGAGCACGGTTCTCGGGCGATTTTCACGGGAAAACATTGGGGGTAAGTGTTCCTTATCCTATATTGATTATATTTCATGATTCCATACTCATTTACATCATGAATCCGTGAATTTATGGAAGAAAAATCAAGATTTTTGTAAAATCTTCCAAAAACAAAAATTTAAGATTTGGAGGTCGAGTTGTTATCGGATTTTGGTAAAATTGATATGGGTGAACTCGTAATTGAATGGGTTGTCAAATTTTGTAAGTTTTGCCGGATTCCGAAATATGGGCCCTACTGGAAAATTTTGAGTTAATTTCGGATTTTATTGAAAAAGATGTAATATTTTCTAATGAAATTAATTTCTATAATTTTTGTTGACTGTATCGAATTAATTATGACTAGATACGAGTCGATCGGAGTCGAAAAATTGAGAAAAAAGCATAATACTTGATTAAATTGGAGCAAGTCGAGGTAAGTGACTTGTCTAACCTTGTGTGGGGGAAATTTTCTCTAGGATTGATATTAATGTGATTATTGAATTGTGTTGAAAGTCATGTACACGAGGTGACGAGTGTGTACACATGCTAAATGTGAAGAATTATATTTTTAAATTGTGTATATCATTGTTGTGCATTTATTAAAATATTCTATCTTGTTATATTCTTCATCATTGATTAAATGTTTATATTTTAAATTTGTTTGATCTTCTCCTGCTAATTATTGTATCTGTTTAGTTGGAACTTGGTTTCTTTTATTCTGTGCTTTATTTGAAGGTTGATTTTCTTTAAATTAAACATTATTAATTTGAAGTATTCGACATTCTTAAACTTAATATTGAAGCAACGTGTTAAAGATTTTGAAATATTATTTTCCTGAATTATTTACTCCTGAATATTTTTGTAAGATTTTCGTACTGATTGTGATGGAGCAGTGAGCTCTTTATTGTGGAAAAATATTATTGTTGAATTATTTTGGCAAGTTAATTATTTGAGCACTTGAGATGTAAATTGTGATATATTGAGATATTGATACGCATGCGGTGGTATAAGGTCTGTGTGTTAAAATGCATGCGGTGAGATAAGGGTGGCTTGATACGCGTGGCTAGTAAGGGTAACTACTAGAAGTCATGCGGTGTGATAAGGGTGGCTAAAACGCGGGATGCTATTTCAGGAAAAATATTTTCTTTAAATAAATTGTGAAGGCTCCCGCGGTGGTATAAGGAAATGAGATATTGTAAAATTATTTATAATTTGGGACTACGAGGCGGTATCTCGGTAGTGCCCTTGTTGATATTGATTTATGGCCATAGTTGTTTTCGATTAATTGTTATGATTTTCATAAAGTTGAAGGAAATTATGTTTTGATTCCACGAGATATTATTTGCAATTATTTGGTGTCACTAAATGTGACATACTATTTGATTCATTTCCAATGTCATTTTATTTTACTACATTGATAAATATTTTTCCATGTCATTATTATATTCCAGTAGGGCCTCACCTGACATCGTCACTACTCTACCGAGGTTAGGCTTGGCACTTACTGGGTACCGCTGTGGTGTACTCATACTATGCTTCTGCACATCTTTTTGTGCAGATCTAGGTACATTTTACCGGGAACAAGTGTACTTCCTCCGAAGCACCCCAAAATCCGCAACAGTGACGTCCACGCTGAGTAGACCATCTACAAATTTAGAGTTGTTTCTATAACTCCTTTAGTATTGAAGTATAGGATTATTAAGGAGGCGGATATACCACAAGTCCCAACCTTATCCTCTACAAAATCTCAGGTCTTAAACATGTGTAAATTTTAGGGAACCTTTCACTACCACATATATACATTACAGGTCAAAACTGATATAACACATGACCCCACAATCCACCCATTGGTAGTGGACTCCCCCCACTCGGCACGAAGTCATAGGTCACAATGTCCGATGATCCACAATAATAACCTTCACAGCTTGTATAAATCAACCAGACGCCAACGTCTGTTGCACCTCTGCATGATTCACTATGTGATCTCTCAATACGCCTGCATCTTCAGTCGGAACCACACATTGAGGCAATGTTTGAGCATCTCTGGCTCCCTCAGAGTCCATCTGCGCCATCACAAACCGTCGACTCACAACTGATACCGAATGCGCAATGTCATACACGAGTGGATACAAAAGAATATAAGATATATATTTCAAGCTAAATCAATGTCGCACGATAAGGAATCAAAGAAGTGAATATTTCCTAACAGTTACATAGCCTCTCGAAGATAAGTACAGACGTCTCTGTACCGATCTGCAAGACTCTGCTAAACCTGCTTGTGACTCATGACACCTATGAACCTAGTGCTCTGATACCAACTTGTCACGACCCCAAATTTCCCTCAATGGGGTGTTATGATAGCACCTAGTCTCTAAGACTAGGTAAGCCTATCAATGTGGAATAATCATAAATATCTGAAAATAAATAATCTACAATTCAAATGATTACAACTCCCAAAACCCGGTAGAAATAAGTCACAAGCTTCTAAGAATTTATTCTCAATGTCTCTATAAGTCAAGGTCTAAATAAAATATAAGGAAGCAATATAAAATGATAGAAGGGGACACCGGAGTCTGTGGACGCTGGCAGATATACCTCGAAGTCTCTGTACGCAGAGAGTCTGGACTTTGTGGTTCGTGATAAGATTTGTCTATTTGGAGCTCTACTTTTGTGATCGTTGTGTATAAATAGGGGTAAGGATTACCCCAAAGAAGAATCGAAGAGTATGTTAAGAAATTGGTCTGCTTAACAGTGTTGAGTCAGCATAACAAAAGAAGAAATTTTCCTTGGGAGAGATAATTCTCCACCAGTGTTTGTGGCAAGCCTATGAAGAGGGCAGACCAGCCAATGCAACACCGCCCACTTGGCTCGGTTCTCATAAATGCTTTTGAAAGAGTTTGTTTCTCGGACTCTCCGTAATGCGTGGCGCATAGGGTTTGAACAGTTGCGTCAGGTCACCATTGATGGTGTCAGAATATGCCATCAAGTTCAATAAGTTAGCCCGTCATACTACTACTTTGCTTCCTACAGCTAGAGGGCGAGTTCCCAGACTCATTAAAGGACTCAATTATGATCGTAAAATTTTGTACGACTCGGGAGCTACAAACTGATACTTCATTTCTGCTAGTTATACAAATTACCAAGATATTAGAATGTGTTCGGGGTGAGGAAAAAGGAAACTAAGGAGACCAAGGCGTCTCAAGGTTCTGGGGGATTCAGTGGATTCTACTTTGCAAGTATAAATCATTATGGCGGGGGCTCGGCCAGTCGGCCAGCCCAGTCCGCACATCGGATTACTCAGGGTGCTCCAGTAAGTTCTTTTAATGCACCACCGACATGAGTTCCTACAATAGTTATTCCAATTATCTGGCACAGACTCAATATGAGAAGCCTAACCCGCAAAAGGGTTGTTATGAATACGGTGATACTAAGCACATCATGAGAAAATTGTCCCAAACTTGGGAGAGACTTATTTCATCAAAGCACTCAGGCTACGTACCCCATTGCAGTCACCACCCACACAACCAGTTAGGGGTGGAGGACAAACTGGTAGAAGGCGTCCTAGAGGTGGAGACCCAACCGTTAATATATTTGTTTTACGGTATGGCAGAGGTCGCTACATCAGATGGTGTCATTACAGGTACGACCTCGATTTAATATAAAGGAATAATTTCCTTAACTTGATTTGGTTCTCAGTATCGAAACGAGTCCTCCTATTGTGCTCCACTTATGAGTGAGCTTCATAATTCTATAATCTACTTATGTGTTTACCCCTGTTGGGAGATTTTATGGAGATAACTACGCCTATCATTAATAAGAGCTGCGAGGCTAAATGTGGCTTTCTGTTACTCATTTCGGTAAATTTTGATGTAAATTCTGAATAATTAATTGCAAATTGTGAATTATATGCCCTACCGATGTGGGGTTCATTATGTGTTGTGATTTGGTGTAACCGAAATTATTTAAAAGGAGAAAATAGAAATTTTCAATTGGCACGATGTGCATATTACTTGTGATTTAGAACTGAGGATGAGATCCTCATATTTTTATATAAATTGATATGTTTAAACCGGGCTATGAGCTGCGGTGGAAGTTATATAAGAACGAGATCCTTGTGAGGAAAATTCTTGTGTTTAAGTTCTCCCTTATGAAATTAAATTTGTACTATAGTACTAATAGGGAGTCATGCTTGTTAGGCTTATTTGAAAATTCTTATATGAAATTCTCTGTGCATAGTTGTCAAATTCGTGTTGTAATTATTAATTTTTAATCTACGAGGTAGGTGCCTGCCTAGGTGGTGTTAAATGTGACTCGTTAATTCGGGTAAATAATTATGAGGTCTCTATGCATCGCATCTAATTATCAGTATTGTGAAGGTTTGCAACGAGATTTTTGTTAACATGAGGTTAAATGATGATTCTGTAATTGATTATGAACAACTAACTATTAAGACCAAATTGATCCAAGAGGGTGCCCCATTTACATGGTTAGACGAGTGTGAGTTGAGCTTTTAGAAGCTCAAGATCACTTTAACTCCGACACAAGCGTTGGTATTACTTACATGTTCAAGGTTTTATACTGTGTATTGTGACGCGTCACGTATTGGTCTCGGCGCGATGTTGATGCAAGACGGTAGGGTGATTGCCTACGCGTCTAGAAAGTTAAAGGTACATGAGAAAATATTTTCGGTCCACGGCCTTGAGTTAGCAGCTATTGTTCGTGCCTTGAAGAATTTGGCGGCATTATTTGTACGGTGTCCATTGTGAGGTCTACACCGATCACCGAAGTCTACAATATCTGTTTAAACAAAAGGATCTTAATTTGCGGCAGCGGAGCTGATTGGAGTTACTTAAGGATTATGATATCACCATTCGCTATCATCCTGGGAAGGCCAATGTAGTGGTCGATGCCTTGATTCATAAGGCGGAGAGTTTGGGCAGCTTAGCATATTTACCACTAGCAGAGAGGCCTTTGGCCTTGGATATTCAGGCCTTGGCCAACCAGTTTGTCAGATTGGATGTTTCCGAACCGAGTCGAGTTTTGGCTTGTGTGGTTTCTTAGTCTTCTCTTTATGATCGTATCAGGAAACGCTAGTATGATGACCCCCATCTTCTTGTCCTTAAGGATACAGTTCTGCACGGTGATGCGAAGGAAGTCACTATTGGAGATGACGATGTATTACGTATGCAGGGCAGGCTATGTATGCCTAATGTGGATGGCTTGCGTGAGTTGATTCTTCAGGAGGCTCACAGTTCGCGGTACTCCATTCATCTGGGTGCTGCAAAGATGTATCAGGACTTGAGACAACGCTATTGGTAGAGGCGGATGAACAAAGACATAGTAGGGTATGTATCTCGGTGTCTAAATTGTCAACAGGTGAAATATGACCATCAGCGACCGGGTGGATTACTTTAGAAGTTAGAGATTCCAGAATGGAAATGGGAGCGGATCACTATGGATTTTGTTGTTGGGCTCCCACGGACTCAGCGGAAGTTTGATGCAATTTGGGTGATTGTGGATAGGCTAACCAAATCAAGCTCATTTCATTCACGTGATTACTACTTACTCTTCAGAGCAGCTGGCTCAAGTATATATTCGTGAGATTGTCAGACTTCACGGTGTACCTGTATCTATCATCTCTGACCGAGGTACGCAGTTTACCTCACGGTTTTGGAGGGCAGTACAACATGAGTTGGGTACTCGGGTAGAGTTGAGTACATCATTTCACCCTCAGACGGACGGGCAGTCCGAACGCACTATTCAGATACTGGAGGATATGCTTCGTGCATGTGTGATAGATTTTGGGGGTGCTTGGGATCAGTTCTTACCACTTGCGGAGTTTGCTTACAACAATAATTACCAGTCAAGTATTCAGATGGCTCCGTATGAGGCCTTGTATGGTAGGCGGTGCCGGTCTCCAGTGGGTTGGTTCGAACCAGGTGAGGCTAGACTTTTGGGTACAAACTTGGTTCAGGATGCCTTGGAAAAGGTTAAGTTGATTCAGGATCGACTTCGTACAGCCCAATATAGACAGAAGAGTTATGCGGATCGGAAGGTTTGTGATGTTGCATTCATGGTTGGTGAGCGGGTATTGCTCCGGGTTTCGCCTATGAAGGGTGTGATGAGGTTCGGGAAGAAGGGCAAGTTGAGCCCTAGGTATATTGGGCCTTTTGAGATTCTTGAGAGAGTTGGAGAGGTGGCTTACAGACTTGCACTACCACCTAGACTTTCTGCGGTTCATCCGGTATTCCATGTTTCCATGCTTCAGAAATATCACGGCGATCCGTCTCATGTGTTAGACTTCAGTTCGGTTCAGTTGGACAAGGATCTATCTTATGTTGAGGAACCAATGACTATTTTGGATAGGCATGTTCTAAAGCTGAGGTCAAAAAACATTGCTTCTGTGAGGGTTTAGTGGAGGGGTCATCTGGTCGAGGAGGCGACTTGGGAGACCGAGAATGATATGCACAGCTGTTATCCACACTTATTCACCAGCTTAGGTACTTTTTCTAATTCCGTTCGAGGACGAACGTTTGTTTTAGAGGTGGAGAATGTGATGACCCAAAATGTCATTTTTAAATTTAATAATTAATTTTGTATTCTAAGACCTCAAAAAGCACTATTTATCATTCCTCGACTTGTGTGCGTAGTTCGTAAAATATTTCGGAATGTTTTCAGATGAAAAATGAATTAAAATGTGAATTAGAGCTTTAAAACTCAAATGAGTTGACTTTGGTCAACATTTTGAGCAAACAGACTCGTATTAGTGTTTTGATAGTTTTGGTAGGTCCGTATTGTGATTTGAGACTTAGACGTATGCCCGGAATCAAATTCCGATGTCCCTAGCCCGAGATATGGAATTTTGATGTAAAATTAAAAGTTTAAGTTCAAATAATGATCGGATGTCAAATTATATGCAAATGACCCCGGAATAGAATTTTTATAATTCCAACAGCTCCGTATGGTGATTTTGGACTTAGGAGCATGATCGGAATTTTATTTAGAAGTCCGTAGTGGAATTAGGCTTGAAATGCCAAAAGTTGAATTTTTTGAAAGTTTGACCGGGGGCTTGACTTTTTGATATCGAGGTCGGAATCCGATTCTGGAAATTGGAATAGGTCTGTTATGTCATTTATGACTTGTGTGCAAAATTTGAAGTCATTCCGAATTGATTTGATGTATTTCGGCACAAGATATAGAATTTGAAAGTTTAAAGTTCATAGATTTTGATTTGAGGTGCGATTAGTCGTTTTGATGTTGTTTGATGTGGTTTGAAGCCTCGACTAAGTTCGTATTGTATTTTGGGATATGTTGGAATAATTGGTTAAGGTCCCGAGGGTCTCGGGTGGATTTCGGAAGGAATCAGAATATTTGCAAAACTTGAAAGTTGTGGTCGACTGATTTTAGTTTCCAGAAAGTTAAACCATTCATAATTTGGATATTTGTACATAAAGTTATGATCAATTGAAGGAAGGCTGGTAGAGCAGTTTCTGGTGGACTTTTAGTGACGGATTGGGAGAAACTTAAGGACCAAAAATAGTCATTTCATTCATTTCGTTTTGGATTTTTGGAGCACGGTTCTCGGGCAATTTTCACGAGAAAACATTGGGGGTAAGTGTTCTTTATCCTATATTGATTATATTTCATGATTTCATACTCATTTACATCATGAATCCGTGAATTTATGGAAGAAAAATCAAGATTTTTGCAAAATCTTCCAAAAATAAAAATTTAAGATTTGGAGGTCGAGTTGTTATCGGATTTTGGTAAAATTGATATGGGTGAACTCGTAATTGAATGGGTTGTCAAATTTTATAAGTTTTTCTGGATTCCGAGATGTGGGCCCCACAAACAAAATTTGAGTTAATTTTGAATTTTATTGAAAAAGATGTAATAGTTTCTTATGAAATTGATTTCTATAATTTTTGTTGACTGTATCAAATTAATTATGACTAGATACGAGTCGATCAGAGTCGAAAAATCGAGGAAAAAGCATAATACTTGATTAAATTGGAGCAAGTCGAGGTAAGTAACTTGTCTAACCTTGTGGGGGAAATGTTTTCCCTTGGATTGATATTAATGTGATTATTGAATTGTGTTGAAAGTCGTGTACATGAGGTGACGAGTGTGTACACATGCTAAATGTGAAGAATTATATTTTTAAATTGTGTAGATCATTGTTGTGCATTTATTAAAATATTCTATCTTGTTATATTCTTCATCATTGATTAAATGTTTATATTTTAAATTTGTTTGATCTTCTCCTGCTAATTATTTTATTTGTTTAGTTAGAACTTGGTTTCTTTTATTCTGTGCTTTATTTGAAGGTTGATTTTCTTTAAATTAAACATTATTAATTTGAAGTATTCGACATTTTTAAACTTGATATTGAAGCAACGTGTTAAAGATTTTGAAATATTATTTTCCTGAATTATTTACTCCTGAATATTTTTGTAAGATTTTCGTACTGATTGTGATGGAGCAGTGAGCTCTTTATTGTGGAAAAATATTATTGTTGAATTATTTTGGCAAGTTAATTATTTGAGCACTTGAGATGTAAATTGTGATATATTGAGATATTGATACGCATGCGGTGGTATAAGGTCTGTGTGTTAAAATGCATGCGGTGAGATAATGGTGGCTTGATACGCGTGGCTAGTAAGGGTAACTACTAGAAGTCATGCGGTGTGATAAGGGTGGCTAAAATGCGGGATGCTATTTCAGAAAAAATATTTTCTTTAAATAAATTATGAAGGCTCCCGCGGTGGTATAAGGAAATGAGATATTGTAAAATTATTTATAATTTGGGACTACGAGGCGGTATCTCGGTAGTGCCCTTGTTGATATTGATTTATGGCCATAGTTATTTTCGATTAATTGTTATGATTTTCATAAAGTTGAAGGAAATTCTGTTTTGATTCCACGAGATATTATTTGCAATTATTTGGTGTCATTAAATGTGACATACTATTTGATTCATTTCCAATGTCATTTTAGTTTACTACATTGATAAACATTTTTCCATGTCATTATTATATTCCAGTAGGGTCTCACCTGACCTCGTCACTACTCTACCGAGGTTAAGCTTGATACTTACTGGGTACCGCTGTGGTGTACTCATACTACGTTTCTGTACATCTTTTTGTGCAGATCTAGGTATATTTTACCAGCCTAGACGTCAGTGAGTTACCTGCGTACAGAGACTTCGAGGTATATGTGCCAACGTCCACACACTCTGGAGTCCCCTTCTATCACTTTATGTTGCTTCCTTATATTTTATTTAGACCTTGAATTATAGAGACATTGAGAATAAATTCTTAGAAGCTTGTGACTTATTTCTACCGGGTTTTGAGAGTTGTAATCATTTGAATTGTAGATTATTTATTTTTAGATATTTATGATTATTCCGCATTGATAGGCTTACCTAGTCTTAGAGACTAGGTGCCATCACGACACCCTACGGAGAAAAATTTGAGGTCGTGACAGATATGCACCAATCCATGTTAAAATCCTCATTCTAGCTATGATTTGCTCCTATGATCATTTTATCACTTAGTATATCCTTACCCTGCCTAACTCTGCACTCCCTAGTAACTAGTTGGAACCTTTTAGAATAGCTTCCCAACTTGAGTTTCCCTCATGACATTTGACTTTGTTTTGCATTGTTGCTATGAGTTGGTTTGTTTAACTTCTGGTGTGCAACATAACTTTACCGTTAGGTTTAAACCTATTAGGTTAATGTTCTATTGTTTGTCTTATTGGCCTAATGCACTTTTGCTTATTAGTTTGCAATCCCAAAAGTCATAATTCCCCTTGCTTCCCACAAATGTCCTCTACCCCAATATGTTAAGTGTGGACTTGTGATATCAACCTGTCTTTTAAGTTTGTTTACCCTCTTTGCTGATATGTTCATTGTGTGATCACCTCTGCAATGCCTATTTCTAAAAATGCAAATGCACTTCTTCAAATTCTACCAGTTGATCACTATTTTTCATTCTCATTGGTTATTTACCTTATTCTGAACCTATAATTCTTGGCCGGCTGAAAGCCAAGGCCACTAAAGCTTTCTCTATTAACCTCCCTAGTGTGAGCACTGCTCGGGGGTACATTTTGAGACCCTTGTGAACTCTGACACACTAGGACCTGAGGTTCTTTGGTCACTTCCTTTACTACTCAGCTCTGTCCCTCTTTCTGTCTGTTGAATGTACAAATTGATTTGTGTGAGTGATTGGTTTCTGGATCCTATGATCAAACCATGGCTGTTTGGTTTGGGTTGAGTTCTCCTATGGTTTATAGGTTATGTTGAGATCCGTGTGTGCTAAAAGGTGGAGAAAGAGCTCAGTTGAAGGCATGGCAGTGATGGGTATCTCTTTGGGCCTGTCTTGGGCCTACTGTTATTACTTATACCACTTTCTAATTTATTCATTGTTGGGTATGTAATAACAATTGGGGTAATAGTGAAATTGGGAAATGGGTATCTCCTAATACTTACATGAAAAAGGTAGAAAGTATGCTCATAGGATTTGTGTGATACATTTGCTTTCCGACATGTTATATTTAAATCTCTTTGTGCACTATTAGAGATCATGTTATTAGGGAATTCACACATACACATAACTGGTGTACTGTCAAAGCATGAGTGCTCTATTTATTCCCATGTCTACTGCTATGTGTTGCTAGATATCATGCCTATAGGAAATAATTGCTTATAACTGTTATTTAATCCGCACCATGTTTATTAGATACCATGCCTATAGGATTTTAACTAATTAATTCGCTTCGTTCATCTAGACAACATGCCTATACAAAGTTAAAGGTATAAAATCAGTTCCATTCGTCAATCTCTAGAAATCATGCCTATAAGACATCACTGCTCGCTTTTCAAACGCTATTTCATTGCTCATCCACGCAATTATTAGGAAGCATAAGTAATTTTGAGCATTTTCAATAAGTTTCACTATCTATGCAAACCATTTAGAAATCATGCATATAGGTCTATTAACTTATAATTTGTAATAAGCGACTTAGCAGCATCAGGTATTCACAACTGATAATTTAGAAATCATAGGTCTAAAATAGCATGCATATCTGAATCAGATCATCTATAAGCCATGTCTATAGGGCTTAACGACTTCAATCTCCCTCGATTCTGAAATTGCCTAATACCCTACATAGAAATCAGTCCGCGTGCCTTTGTTGTCTAATCGCGGAGGCTAACTTGAGCCTTTAATTGTATTTAATTGCAGTCCTATATGTTTTGAATTGTTGCCTATTTTTAACATTTTCTGAGCAACCTAAGTCAAGTCTAGAACCACCCAAAATAGAGGTCCAAATACCTCATGGACCATAGGTATGAGACGAGTAATGCATGCATAAGGCACAATTTAGAATCAACCAGTGCGCTTTAGGTAATAACTTAAAGATAGTAATCGGGTAGTATGAGATGATTGTCTGTGCCCGCTGAATAATAAGAGTAACACCCCATATCGAGGGAGTTACGAAGTATTATTTATGTTGCACGGGGTGATCCTTTAGGCTAAAAAACTTAGGACCCCCCATCTTATTCTTGTTTATCTTTGAATCAAGTGTCCGTATTTACTCAAAGTCTTTTAATAAATTTCCCAAATTTCTTGTTTTTCTTTGTCTTCGTTTATCTGACTAATTCATATAATTCAAGTTCGGCCGGGACCCTCAGTTGTGGACCTCGAAGAGTGCCTAACACCTTCTCTTCGAGGTAATTCAGATCCCTTACCCGATCTTTGGTGATGCAAACTAGTTTAACCCGAGTCATATGCAAATAAGTGCCCTAATACACCTTAAACCGTTAGGTGACGATTCTCCTCTTTTAATACTTCCTTAAAAGAGTTGTCTCACGTCGAAGTTCGCTTTCGCGAGAAAACGGGGCGCAACAGCATGGCGACTCTGCTGGGGATATACACTTAGGCTCTTACCATAATGAACTTGGCTTATGTGGATTAGCTTTCTCTGTTATAAACGCACATTCCTTTTTCATCTTTATTTGTTAGATTTGCTATAACATGCACATCCATTTTCCGTTCACCTTTACTTGTCTAAAACCGTTATAACATGTACGACCCTTCCCTTCTCCATCTTTATGTGCTTAAATTTATTATAACATGCACATCTCTTTCCATATCCGCCCTTAGTTGCTCTAACTGCTATTTATTAGCTATATCATGTCTCTCCCACCCCTACTCCCTTGCTCACTTTATTATATTCCATATGTTTCACGAATTAACTTCTTCTTTTGTCTTTCTTTTTATGTCCTTTATGTTTTATTTTAATATTGCGCTTATTGCTTTCACATATTTATCATGTAAATACTTGGCAATGTGTTATTATCTTTGCATAAAGCATGCTCCACATCATATTCCACTTGTGCCCAACTAATACCATAGCGGCACTTGATGAGTGTCCGCGCTCTTCCCAAAATTATCCTTTTAATTTGGAAAGGCTTATTTGCGGTAAAACTAGTCGATCAACGGTGCAGTCGACGGTTCCATGCCTTTCCATCTCAAGTTGTCCACTTGAGGGTACCGGTCTAGACCCTTCTAGAAACCTCACTCCAATATCAATTGTGCATGCATCATGTCAAACCTAGTACTAATTATGTTACGACCCGAAATTACCACCTTCGGACCGTGATGGCGCCTAACATTTTACTTGCTAGGCAAGCCAACGTTAGAATAATATTAGCCATTTTTAAATTTATTAATAATAAAGAAATAAATGCGGAAGTAAGGTGTGAAATATAGTGAATAATCCATAAAAATAACGGTGTCTAAATACTATCCCAAAATTGGTGTCACAAGTGCACGAGCTTCTAGAATAATACAAATAAAGGTCTAAATAAAATATAGATGTCTGGAAACAAACATACAACTAAAGTAAAGTAGACGGGGACTTTAGAACTGCGAACGCCGTGCAGTTATACCTCAAGTCTCCTCTGAGTAACTGAAATCCGAGTAAGTCTATGGTACGCCGTTGGGACCAACTTCGAAATCTGCACAAGAAGTGCAGAGTGTAGTATCAGTACAACCGGCCCCATGTACTGGTAAGTGTTGAGCCTAACCTTGATGAAGTAGTGACGAGGCTAAGGCGGTTCACTTACATTAACCTGTACACAATATTAGTAACAACAACAAATAATAGAAATAAATCAGATAACGCATTTATAATAATTGAAGCCAACCCAGCAGTCATAATAACATTTCCATCAATTTCCGTTGCAGCGTGCAACCCGCTCTCACAATATATTCATATTCAATTCTGTTGCGGCGTGCAACCCGCTACTCCAATATATTTATTTTAATCAATTCTATTGCGGCGTACAACCCGATCCTCCAATATGAACTTTTAATAAGTCTGTTGCGGCGTGCAACCCGATCCTCCAATATATTCATTTCAATCAATTGTGTGTAACCCGCTCCTCCAATATATTCATTTACCAATTCTTATAGAAGAAATTACTCCAATGAATGCAACAATTAATATAAAGTTTTTAAGACAACAAGCATACAATAATTATGATTTAATTATGAAACAAACAATGACAAATAACAATTTATTTAGGAAATCAGAGAGAAAATAGGCAGTTTAATGTTAAATATGCTAAATGTCAAGTAGCAATTAATACACATAAATCAAATAGCATGTAACAATTATTGCAGGAATTCAAGAATTAATATTTGTCAAAGAATAGGAAGAAACGATTATTATAACAATTAATTCATGATTAAAACAATTTATGATTTTTCAAGTAAATATGCAAACAATTAATTTGACGACGTATAGACACTTGTCACCTCGCCTATACGTCGTTCACATGCATTTCACATAATAAATAGTTTAAGGGTTCTATTCCCTCAAGTCAAGGTTAACCATGACACTTACCTCGCTTTGCGAATTCCAATCAATTACTCGACCACATTTTTTAAATTTATCTCCAAAAGCTTCAAATCTATTCACAAACAATTTGATATACTCATTACGAATCATAGGAATTAATTTCATATGAATTTACTAATTTTCCAGATAAAAATCCGAAATTCATTTAAATATTTGACAGTGGGACTCACATCTCACATCTCAGAAAAACTTATGAAATCCAAACACCCATTTCGAGACGAGTCCAACCATACAAAAATTATCCAATTCCGATGTCAAATGGACCTTCAAATCCTAAATTTTCGTTTTTGGATGATTTTATAAAAATCTGATTTTTCTCCCAAAATTTCACGGATTCATGATATAAACGAGTATAGATTCATAAAATATAATCAATATAGGATAAGGAACACTTACCCCAATGTTTTCCCGTAAAAATCGCCCAAGAATCGCCTTACCCGAGCTCACAAATGGAAAAAGGTTGAAAATGGGACGAATCCCATTTTTCAGAACTTAAGTTCTATTTCTGGGGTTTTTACCCTTCGTGAACGCGGTCAGTTCCTCGCGTTCGCAAAGCACAAATTTGTGTTGTCCAATTTTACTCTTTGCGAACGCAAGGTCTACCTCGCGAGCGCGATTCTTGCCTGGCTTGGCCTTCGCGAACGCGAGATGCCCTTCGCGAACACGAAGGCAAATTTTCCTGACCAGCCTCTTCCCCTTCGCGAATGCGAGGCTTCAATCGCAAACGCGAAGCTTTGCACCTAGACCCTTCACGAACGCGTTCCCTCTGTCGCGAACGCGAAGCACAATTTCGTCTGCCTCCAGTTTCTTCTTCGTGAACGCGAGACCCCTCTCGCGAACGCGACGAAGGATACCAGAAGCAGATTTCTGCAATTTTCCCAAGTTCAAAAATGGGGAAGATTGGGTTGATTTAGTGGTGAGCACCCTCCACTTCCAACCAAGAGGTTGTGAGTTCGAGTCACCCCAAGAGCAAGGTGGGGAGTTCTTGGAGGGGGGGAGCCGATTGTCTATCGAAAACAGCCTCTTTACCCAAGGGTAGGGATAAGGTCTACGTACAAACTACCCTCATAAACCCCACTACTAGGATTATATTGGGTTGTTGTTGTTGTTGTTCCCATTTTCAAAAATGACCCGTTAACCACCCGAAACCAACCCGAGCCCTCGGGGCTCCAAACCAAACATGCACCCAAGTCTTAAAATGTCGTACGAACTTTCTCTCGCGATCAAATCGCCAAAATAACACCTAGAACTACGAATTGAACACCAAATCGAATGGAATTTTCAAGAAAACTTTAAAACTTATATTTTTACAACCGGATGTTCGAATCATGTCAAATCAACTCCGTTTCTCACCAAATTTGGCAGATTAGTCATAAATATATAGTGGACTTATACCGGGATCCGAAACCAAAAATATAGACCCGTGTCAGTAAATCCAACATCAATGAATTCTTAAAAATCATCTAAGCTTTCAAGCTTTTAATGTTTCATCAAAATTCCATATCTCGGGCTAAGGACCTCAGGATTCGATTCCCAACATACGCCCAAGTCCCAAATCACGATACAGACCTACTGGAATTGTCAAAACACTTATTCGAGTCTGTTTGCTCAAAATGTTGACCAATGTCAACTCAATTGAGTTTTAAAGCTCTATTTCACATTTTAATCCATTTTTTACATAAAAAAAAAACTTTCCGGAAAATTGTACGTACTGCGCACGCAAGTAGAGGAATGATAAATAGTGCTTTTTGAGGTCTTTGAATATAGAATTACTTATTAAATTTAAAGATGATATTTTGGGTCATCACATATTAGGGCGCTGTCCACGTGAAAATCCACTGAGATAAACCTTGTCCAAAGTCCGACGAGATTTCCATAATCTTAATGGACACCATTACGTTATGTGCATTACTTGGAGAAAACATGTCGATATGTTGATCATTAATGTGTAAATAGTCAGACCTGGAGGGGAAGGGGCTAACTCTATTTGTTTTGCAGAAAATGAGGCACGAAGTTCCCAGGTTCGGCATGGTTCAAAACATCCCACCTTTGCTGCTTGATTGGTGGAAGAACCTCTCACCTAGTGACCAGAATCATGTGAAAAGGGCCCTCAGAAATTTACCTTCCTTATTGGACATATGGCCAAATAACGCATTGATTGAGGCCGCCACTATGTTTTGGGATGAGAAAAGAGATGTCTTTCACTTTGGTAATGTAGAGATGACCCTTCTCTTAGAGGAAATAGGAGGCTTCGCTAGGCTACCATGGGATAGTCCGGGTTTATTAGTACCAGAAAATCGCACTCCCCGCATTATTTTTTGAAAATGATGGGTTTCAAGAAGAATGATGAATTATTTTGTCTGAAAGAGTCATAAATACCATTTGAATTCCTTTATTAAAGTTATGGGCATAGCAAGTCATATCGCCTTCACCATGATGAACTTGCCATTACTTCTTTGGGTTGGACACACCGCCGAGTTTTTATGTTCATTGTCTGTTTCTTGGGGTTGCTGATATTTCCGATGAAAGGGGGAGGATCCACACTCGTTTAGCCATGGTCGCTAGGACTCTAATGAAAGGAATTGAAGGACAAACTTACACTATCATCCCCATGATATTGGCCGAAATGTACTGAGCTCTAGATCGATGCAAGCAGGGGTATGTGCATTTCGATGGCTGTAATATGTTGCTACAGGTTTGGTTATTAGAATATTTCCAAAGAGGTGAATATCGTCAGGAACTTCTGCGATGAACATTGAATGAATACATAGCCTACCATCATCCAAAAAGAATGACATTTATCCCAGATAGGTTCGCGCAACCTGGAAATGCTGTGAGCTGGATGCGTTTCTTCAGCAATTTGACTGATGAAAGGGTACATTGGATGTTTGAATGGTTCCCTAGCAGCGAGTTCATCATCAGGTCAAGAGAAACCACTCATTTAGTGCTGATCGGGTTAAGAGGAATCTATCTTTATGTTCCTATAAGAGTAATGAGGCAAGTAGGAAGAAAGCAGGTTATACCTCGGGTTTCTAACATGGTCTAGTATAAAACAGACTTTAAAGGGAACATCACTCCATTCAAGTTCGAGGCGCAACATATGTGGAATCAAAAGGTCGTTGTAGAGAAAGACACTATTGAGCCAGACAGGTACCATGCCGTCCATGTATACTTCTACCCGTCGTGGTTGGTCGATGATATAGCGGGAGATGTCAAACCAGGGATTAATCTAGAAAATAGGGTTATCGATGACGTTGCTAAAGCACAAGCCAAGTATAGGATGCTGCGCAAGAGGGTTTTCGAGTCTAAAGCTAGACATTTGGACCAACACAAAGTGGATATGGGAGCTATTGGCGAATGGAAAGAAATTGCTACTAAATCAACAAAAAGATTGGAATATTTGGAGCAAGGGTTAATGGAACTCGAAGGAAAAATGAGAAAGAGGCTCTTAGATTGTCAGAATACGGAAGGCGGTGAGGGAGGGAACCTAGAAAAGGCTTACCTACTATTAGACATGTGCGACCCGGGGAACTTGATTGATGGATCCAAGAGGGCCAAGCATGGAGAAGGTCCCTCCGGGGCCAAATAGATTAGGGATTGATGTTCTTTACTGCTTTTAGCTTAGTTTTAGATTTCGAATGTAATAGGGCAAATGCCATTAGTGATTTTCTTATTATTATCGTTTTAGTAAGGATTTGATCCATTTTCGCATTAATGAAATGACACAATTATTGGCATCAATTTCTCCAAGTCTATATGTCGCTTAGGCCTACCTCGGGCACAACGAGGTCCCCCAAATTAGGACGCGAATTTATTTACTGATTCTGCAACACATGTTTAATATTGCAAGCATTCTTTCAATATCCCTTACTGACTTGGTTACCTTTTTGTTTTTCTTTTCTTTATTTATTCCCATTCCCCAAAGGTTGGTTTGTGCATACTGGCATAATCCGCATATCATACTAGATCTAGAGGTCCTCCACCTTCTCCTCCACCAAGTGATCTTAAAGACAAAAGCAAAGGGAAAGAAAAAATGGACGATGTAAGCGGTATCAGAAAGGACAATGCAGAGAAAGTTGAAACCTCGGACGGTCAGAATACTCCAGCACAGAACGAATTGGTCCTACGCCTGGAACAGAAAATATTGGAACTACAAGGGGAACTTGAGAAGGTCCGAAACTTGGCAAACTATTCCCTCACCCTAAACGTCCCTGACATCAACCAACAAAACACAAATTCCCAAAACCCGACACCTCCCCAAAACATGCAGAATCAAAAACCACCACCGAATCCTCCCACACCACATCAATACACCACACCTTCTCAAAACCACAACCCCCCACCGATACCTACTCCCCAATAACACCATCACTACCCAACTCAATACCCACAAACAACCATATACCACACCTCTCAGAATGCACCACAGCCTACTCCTGACCCGAAAAACTCAACCAATGACCACCATTATACCCAGATTCCAAGAGTCCACCAAAGAAATCCCATATATATGGAAACCTTACTCCACACCCCACAACAGCCCCTATACATATCCGAATCCGCCGAGAAGGACTTGCTCATCAAGAACATGACCGAGGAACTCAAGAAACTTACTGGCAGGGTTAAAAGTGTCGAAAAGGGCAAAGGCATTGAAGGTTTGAACTATGAAGATTTATGTATTCAGCCAGATGTAGAACTGTCAGAGGGGTACAAACCTCCTAAGTTCGAAATGTTCGACGGAACTGGTAATCCGAAGGTGCATTTAAGAACATATTGTGACAAGCTTGTAGGAGTTGGCAAGGATGGAAGAATCCGCATAAAGCTGTTCATGAAAAGCCTCACCGGAGATGCCCTATCTTGGTACATTAGTCAGAACCCAAAGAAATGGGTTAATTGGGTGAGCATGGCATCATATTTCATGGATCGGTTCAGGTTTAACACAGAAAATGCACCAGATGTTTTCTACATTCAAAATATTAAGAAGAAGCCAACAGAAACTTTCCGCGAGTATGCTACTCGGTGGAGGTCTGAAGCTGTAAAAGTAAGGCCAGTGCTGGAAGAAGAACATATGAATAAGTTCTTCGTCAGAGATCAGAATCCGCAATACTACGAAAGATTGATGGTTATTGAAAACCATAAATTTTCTGATATCATCAAGTTGGGAGAGAGAATAGAAGAAGGGATCAAAAGCGAAATGATGACAAATTTTGAAGCACTCCAAGCCACAAATAAGGCCCTACAGTCAGGAGGTATCTCCAAGAAGAAAGAAGTAGGTGCAGTAATGGTAGCTCAAGGTCCTAAGTCTCCTCTCACATACCAAACACCTCCACCCACATATCAGCCTTCACTTCCCAGATACCACCAACCTGCCACCACTTACCATACCCATAACACCCAACCTGCATACTACCATTCACCACCAGCCCGCCAAAACTACCAAAAACCTAGACCAAATTTCGATCGCAGACCACCCAGACAATACACCCCAATTGCTGAACCTATAGACCAGCTGTACGAGAGATTGAAGGTTGCCGGTTATATCACTCCCATTCTTGTTGTTGTTATGGAAAACGTTTCCCAGTGGATTAATCCAAGCAAGACATGTGCCTATCACTCAGGCATGAAAGGTCATACTATTGATGAGTGTCGTACTTTGAAGGATAAGATTAAGACATTAATTGACACCAAAGTCATACAGGCAAAAGAGGCTGCACCCAATGTCCGTAACAATCCTCTTCCAGATCACAGGGGTGGAGGAGCAAACATGATAGAGACCGATGAAGAATGGGACTCAGAGGGGTCAATTGGACTCATTCGGGAAGAGGATAATTCTGAAACATCTCCAACCACTCTCACAACTATCATGGTATAGACTCAGGAACCAATTGAAGTTGAGGTAGCTACACCAACTCCGTTTGAGGTTGAAGTAATAACGCCCTTCACCGTGATGGTAGCACCAACATCGTCTTATATGTCTAATGCTATACCATGGGATTATGTTGCCGAAGTAAGAAGAAAAGGAAAAGGCAAAAATGGAAGAAACAGGTGCAGCGCAAGGCATGACCAAAACTGGTAGGGTTTATACACCCGAGCATTTAGGAGGAATGAGCAAAGAAACTGCATCTAAATCACCTGTCATTGAGACTGGCCCGGATGACCTTTGGAGAAAGGTGCAAGTAAGGGAATATTCTATGGTTGATGATCTAAACAAAACCCAATTCAAATATCCATTTTATCACTGTTGCAAAACTCTAAGGCACATAGGAATGCCCTGATGAAGGTGTTGAACGAAGCCTATGTACCCAACAACATCACTAGTGGAGAGATGGCCAACGTGGTAGGGCAAGTGTTGGAAAGCCACAGGATCACTTTTCATGAAGACGAGCTGCCACCAGAAGGATTAAGTCACAACAAGGCACTACATATCACAGTGCAGTTTGAAGACAAGTTCATTGCCAGAGTCATGATAGATAAGGGTTCGAGTCTCAACATCTGTCCACTAACTACTTTGAAAAGGTTGGTAAAGGTCTGCACGAGATACAAGCAGGAAGTATGAATGTGAAAGCATTTGATGGGTCTCAGAGGTCCATAATTGGGCAGACCAACCTCAACCTACATATGGGCCCAACCTGGTTTGATGTTGAGTTTCAAGTATTGGACATATCTGCTACCTACAACCTATTGTTGGGACGACCTTGGATACATGCCGCTGGAGCCATAGCTTCTACTCTACATCAGGTCGTGAAGTTTGAGTGGAACCATCAGGAAGTGATCATCCATGGGAATGGGAGTAATCCCATTTACACCAATCAAACTGTTCTGGTCATTGAGAATAACAGGAAGTTGGGGGGAGAAACATACCATCGCATCGAGCGCGTCAACGTAATTGAAAAGGACAAATGGTGGAGCAATAAGATAGAAGGCATATTGGCATGGAAAGGGTATGAACCTAGCAAAGGTCTTGGTAAGAATCTCCAGGGGATCACCAAACCGATACAACTAAAGCGTCATGACACAACTTTTGGGCTTGGGTATGAATACACCTGGAACGAGTATCAGAATTGGTCGCCACCATGGCGTCGTCCTTATTACCCTCTAGAGCAACCAGTACCATATTTGAGCCAGTCATTTCATCAAGCTAATATGATGTGGGATTCCGAAGAAGATGAAGTTCTAGCTGGTATAAGGAATCTGTTTCTGGATGATGAAGATATGGATTGCAGTGCGATAGTTGAGGAGGATGAGGAGGAGGAGGAAGAAGGCCTCATTATTCAAACTATGAAGAAGGGAGCTATTCTCAAGAACTAGACTGCTACACCATCAAGGGCCCGTCGAGTTCCTGGGTAGCCTGGCAATTAACATCATTTATTTTAAAAGCAATTTTATGAGCATTTAAGACATTTTCAGTATTTTGTTATAAGCATGTTTTGTTTGAAATAATTGCTCGGGTCATCGAGCCATACTTGTTTGATGTTTTCAAGATTTATCTAATGCATTATTACTTTTAGTATTTATTATTATTCTTTATGATTTTCTCTACAACATTATTATTACCTATCCTGATGAACTTACGACTGTGATATGTAATGAGACAACGCACCATAAGGATAATGTTTCAGAGGATCTGGAGGAGGATATAATACCCGAGGAAATTGTCAGAGAAGTGGAAAGCTTTGAAAACAAGCCTAAGTCCAATTTAGATGAGACCCAAACAGTTAATTTGGGAGACTCCGAAACAGTCAAGGAAACACGTGTAAGCATTCACCTATCACCATCAGAGAAGGCAGAGTATGTCCGGTTCTTGAAGGAGTATGAGGATATCTTTGTATGGTCCTATGATGATATGACCAGTTTGAGCATGTCCATAGTGTCTCATAAACTACCTACCATCCCTATGTGTCCGCCTGAAAAGCAGAGCCTCAGAAAATTCAAGCCAGATATGAATCTGAAAATAAAGGAGGAAGTCACCAAACAGATCAAAACCAAGGTTCTCATAGTGGTTGAATATCCGACCTGGTTGGCTAACATTGTGCCAGTTTCAAAGAAAGATGGGAAGGTTAGAGTGTGTGTCGACTATCAGGACTTAAACAAAGCAAGTCCCAAAGATGATTTCTCGTTGCCCAATATACACATACTGATCGACAACTGTGCCAAGCATGAACTCCAATCCTTTGTGGATTGCTTCGCGGGATATCATCAGATCTGGATGGATGAAGAGGATGCCGAAAAGACAGCCTTTATTACACCATGGGGAGTGTATTGCTACAAAATGATGTCGTTTGGCCTAAAGAATGATGGAGCCACTTATATGAGGTCCATGACAACCATTTTCCACGACATGATACACAAGGAGATAAAGGTGTACGTGGATGACATCATCATCAATTCCAAAAGAAGCACAAATCATATAGCGGATTTGAGGAAATTCTTTGATCGACTTTGAAGGTACAACCTGAAGCCGAACCCCACAAAGTGTGCCTTCAGGGTCCCCGCTGGAAAGATGCTAGGGTTTATCGTCAGCCGTCGAGGAATTGAGCTAGACCCATCAAAGGTCAAGGCTATCCAAGATTTGCCACCTACAAAGTACAAGAAAGATGTGTTGAGTTTATTGGGGAGTCTCAATTACATCAGCTGTTTCATAGCACAATCAACTGTGATTTGTGAACCGATTTTCAAAATGTTAAAGAAAGACGCTGCAACAAGTTAGACTGAAGAATGCTAGAAAGCCTTTTACAAGATCAAGGAATATTTATCCAAACCACCTGTTCTGGTCCCACCAGAACTTGAGAGACCTTTGCTACTCTATTTATCTGTACTGGATTGGGTTTTCGGTTGTGTCTTGGGACAACACGACGAGATGGGAAGAAAGGAACATGCCATATACTATCTAAGTAAGAAGTTCACGCCCTACGAAGCACGATACTCTTTGCTGGAGCACACCTGCTGCGCTTTAACGTGGATAGCTCAGAAGTTGAGACACTACTTCTATGCCTACACCACATATCTTATATCAAGAATGGATCCGTTAAAATACATCTTTCAGAAACTCATGCCTACGGGAAAATTGGCAAAATGACAGATACTACTGAGTGAGTTTGACATCATATATGTAACTTAGAAAGCGGTCAAGGGATAAGCGTTGGCGGATCATCTGGCAGAAAATCCTATGGGCGGAGAATATGAACCACTGAAAACGTATTTTCCCGATGAAGAAGTATCATTCGTAGGAGAAGATATCACCGAAACCTATGATGGTTGGAGAGTGTTTTTCGATGGAGCTGCGAACTTCAAAGGAGTAGGTATTGGAGCAGTTTTGGTATCAGAGACGGGTCAACACTATTCAGTATCCACAAAACTTAGATTTTCGTGTACCAATAATATGGTAGAATACGAGGCTTGCATCTTAGGGCTCAAGTTATCCATTGACATGAGCGTTCAGGAATTGCTGGTAATTGGAGATTTAGACCTTTTGATACATCAGGTTTTAGGAGAATGGGCTACAAAGAATACCAAAATATTTCCATATTTGTACTACATACAAGAGTTAATGAAGAGGTTCACAAAAATAGAATTCAAACATGTTTCGAGAATCCAGAATGAGTTCGCATATACGTTGGCCACTCTATCTTCCATGATACAACACACAGAAAAGAATTTCATCAATCCTATTCCAGTAGGGACCCATAATCAGCCAGCTTATTGTGCTCATGTTGAAGAAGAAACTGATGGGAATCCGTGGTTTCATGACATCAAAGAATACTTGGCAAAATGATAGTACCCGGAGCACGCAAATCATACTCAGAAACGCACACTCCGAAGACTGTCCAACCATTTCTTCCAAAATGGTGGAATTTTGTACTTAAGGACTCCAGATCTAGGATTATTATGGTGTGTCGACACTAAGGAAACATCCAAATTGCTCGAAGAGATACATGCCGGAACTTGCGGACCACACATGAATGGATTTGTTTTAGCTAAGAAGATATTAAGAGCAGGATATTTCTGAATGACTATGGAAACAGACTGCATCAGGTATGTCCAAAAGTGTCATCAATGCCAAGTACATACGGATATGATACGAGTGCCACCCAATGAACTTAATGCAACAAGTACACCTTGGATTTTCTCCGCTTGGGGAGTGGATGTCATCGGTCCAATCGAACCCGCCGCTTCAAATGGGCACATGTTCATTCTAGTGGCCATAGACTATTTCACAAAATGGGTTGAAGCCACATCTTACAAGGCTATAACTAAAAAGGTCATCGCAGATTTCATTAGGGATCGTATTGTCTGTCGATTTGGGGTGCTAGAATCCATCATCACTGACAACGCCGCCAACCTTATTAGTGACTTAATGAAATATATGTGTGAAACCTTCAAGATCAAGACTAAGAATTCCACGGCATACAAGCCACAAATGAATGGAGATGTGGAAGCAGCCAATAAGAACAACAAGAAAATATTAAGGAAGATGGTAGATAATCACAAACAGTGGCACGAGAAGTTACCATTTTCCCTACTTGGATATCGTACCACGGTTCACACAACAACTGGGGCAACTCCTTATTTGCTGGTCTATAGCACTGAAGTCGTCATTCCCGCCGAAGTAGAAATTCCTTCTTTGAGAATCGTACAAGAGGCTGAACTCAGTGATGCAGAATGGATACGAAGTCGTTATGAGCAACTGGCTCTCATTGACAGAAAAAGAATGAACGCAGTATGTCACGGTCAACTTTACCATAACAGAATATCCAAAGATTTCAACAAAAGGGTCAAGACTAGACAATTCAGACCGGGGAAGCTGGTGCTGAAGCGGATCTTCCTGCATCAAGATGAAGCCAAAGGGAAATTTTCACCCAATTGGCAAGGGCCCTACATGGTTCACAGAGTACTAACAGGAGGAGTGCTCATACTCGCAGAGATGGACGCTGAAGTTTGGCCAAAACCTATCAACTCAGACGCAGTCAAGAGATACTATGTTTAGATTGCTTGCATTTCTTCATCTGATGTAACTAAACTACGCTTGAACTGATTCCCATTTAAGAGGGGATACGTAGGTAGTCCTGTGGGTTCGGTCACAACTCAATAAAATCTTTATTTTTACCATGGTCAAAAACTGGGGTAGAAGTTTGAGGAGGACCCTAAAAAATCCGGAGCAAGTCCAGCCAATTTCGTCATGTGCAGAACGGTCAAAGAATCGATTATTGAACTAAGGCAGAATTTTGAGCAGGACCCTCAAAATTCTAAATGCAAGGAATTCACAATGTCTCTAAAAGTGTCATAGTCATTGGTTCATCTAACTTACTTGATATTGCATACTACTATTGACTACATTCATCAAATGCATGCATGTTTTCTCAAAAACTTTATTTTATAAACATCCAGATGCTACCCAGGATAACTCGAACAGGATCTCTAAGCAAGAGCAAGAGCAAAGCAAGAAGGTGAAAGCACGAACCAACCTTCCCTGCAAAACTCACGATTTTTCATTGGGTACATGAATAAGGAATATGCACACACATCAAAATTGTTATCTTCGTAACGGCAATATTGCCAAATGCAAACGTGTTTCCAGCTAAGAAATACTCTGCTATCACTCATGGTCTTTTCATTGCATAAGGTTAAGCATTGCCTTTCTTTGCATGAGACTAAGCATTGTCTCCTATTTTGCATGAGGCTAAGCCTTGCCTCCTCAATTGCATAAGGCTAAGCATTGCCTTCCATTGCATGAGACTAAGCCTTGTCTCCTTTTTCTTGCATGAGGCTAAGCATTGCCTCCCTAATTGTATAAGCTAAGCATTTACTTCCATTACATGAGACTGAGCCCTGTCTCATTTTCTTGCATGAGGCTAAGCATTGCCTCCTTAATTGCATAAGGCTAAGCATTGCCTTCCATTGCATGATACTAAGCCATGTCTACTTTTCTTGCATGAGGCTAAGCATTCCCTCCCTAATTGCATTAGGCTAAGCATTGCCTTCCATTGCATGAGACTAAGCCATGTTTCCTTTTCTTGCATGAGGCTAAGCATTGCCTCCCTAATTACATAAGGCTAAGAATTGCCTTTCTTTGCATGAGACTAAGCATTGTCTCATACTTTGCATGAGTCTAATCCCTGCCTCCTCAATTGCATAAGGCTAAGCATTGCCTTCCATTGCATGAGACTAAGCCCTGTCTCATTTTCTTGCATGAGGCTAAGCATTGCCTCCCTAATTGCATTAGGCTAAGCATTGCCTTTTATTGGATGAGACTAAGCTCTGTCTCCTTTTCTTTTATGAGGCTAAGCATTGCCTCCCTAATTGCATAAGGCTAAGCATTGTCTTTCTTTGCATGAGACTAAGCATTGCCTCTTATTTTGCATAAGGCTAAGCCCTGCCTCCTCAATTGCATAAGGCTAAGCATTGCCTTCCATTGCATGAGACTAAGCTCTGTCTCCTTTTCTTTCATGAGGCTAAGCATTGCCTCCCTAATTGCATAAGGTTAAGCATTGCCTTCCATTGCATGAGACTAAGCCATGTCTCCTTTTCTTGCATGAGGCTAAGCATTGCCTCCCTAATTGCATAAGGCTAAGCATTGCCTTCCATTGCATAATACTAAGCCTTGTCTCCTTTTCTTGCATGAGGCTAAGCATTTCCTCCCTAATTTCATAAGGCTAAGCTCTGCCTTTCCTTGCATAATACCAAATGCTATGCTACTTGAAATCTAGCACTACTTTTTACTTTCCCGGGGCTAAACTCTTTCCCAATCTTACATAAGACTAAGCTCTGTCTTGTTTCGCTTCGCATATCACCCATCATCATGTATTTGCATCTCATGGGCTGAAACATCGCCATTTTGTCCAAAGGCGTCATAGTCCGAAGGCATCATCCTCATAGCCGGAAGACACCATGCCATGCGTGGGGATCTCTCAATATTGCACATCATTATTCAAAGGTGTCATAGTTCAGAGGCACCATTTTCATGGCCCGAGAACATCATTTCATGGCCTGTGAATCCCTTATCACGCGATTCATGGCCCAGGACATCATGGTCTAAAGACATCATCCTCGTCGTCCAAAGACAACTTTCATGGTCCAAAGGGAACTTGCATCATGTTTAAATTATTGCAATAATACTATATATACTTGCATGTATTGCGTTTATGTTTTGCAGGTAATCCATGAGGTAACTGTTCTTTTAAACGGGAGCAATCTTCGCTCCGATTTTTGTTTGGTGCTCAAATCTTGAAATTACCTCAAATGCAGCCAACCGTTGTCCGTTACCCGCTTCCACTAGATAACCATTCAAATGCTCATCCATAACCGTTCTGAGATACATCCATTCACAACCTCATATAAACTCATCTGATATTATCCTACCTAAAGGAACATTTTCCGAAGCATACGACCATTCCTGCAGCAGCTCCACCGGCTCAGTTCACCGCTGGATCCAGAACTACACACGACCTGATTCCTATAATACCAGGGATATGTAGGCAACTCAGAAACCAGAGTTCGGCCTCTATTTTTTAAATCATCCCATTCGATCAAAATCGGTCATCATTTCTTTACCCGATAATTCTTTCATCATTCCCGGGTAAAAAGAGGTACGCTATTGATACCCAATTTTTCCTCATATTTTAAAAAAATGTATATATACTTTCAAAATATCATATTTGCATCATCATTTAGTTTACAAACCCATACAAGCAATTTACATAATTTTCCATAATTTTTAAAAGCTCTAAATTAAGTTATTGCTGCATTTTATTACATAAATATCCAATAATTACTCTTCAAATTAATTGTTTGATGATTTAATCATCCAAACTTATTATTTACACCAACATATATGTTTTATAATATTCTACTTTATTTTTTTATAATTGCATTTGCATTTTTAAGCTAATTGCACGTTTTTGCAATAATGGCCTATATTCATGTATAATTACATTACTTGTGCCAAAATAACTTTTTATATTAATGTTAAGTTATTATTTCCCATTATTTTAGTTCACAAATAATATTTTTTGTTATTTATTAATTATTTTTATAAATTATTATTTTGATAAATATTGGTTATTTAAACAAAAACCCATTTTAAAACCAATTTCGGACCAAATAAATGGCCCATAACCCTCGAACATCTAGACCAAATACCCCAGCCCAAATAAAATGACCCACTAATTTAAAACCCGATCGGTGCCCCATCTCCATGACCCGCCTGTTCCAACTTTTAATCTTGGCCGTTGATACCTCAAGATCAACGACCCTTATTTACCCTTCCCTTTTAATTAATCCAACTCCCAAACCCTAACCTATTATCCCCTAACCCGCCGCCCTCACACTCTCTCAACCTCCCCTTCTCTCTCTGAAGAACCCTAACCCCCCCCCCAAATCCTTCTCCTAATCCCACTTAATATGGGATTCGACTACCATTTCTTGCCATATCTGACCTCATTTTGGTAATGGTTGTTCTCTTATGGTATTACCTAAGTGCTTGCCTAAACATGGCAAGCAAATCTCTTTCGAAATCAAACCAAAATGGTTCAAATCTCTGATTTTGAATGTTATTCTATCTATATACGTTCTATGCTACTATGTGAGTACGATTTTTTATTTAGATTCTATTGATTTACACTTTCCCTAAAAACTAGGGTTTACATATTTCTTCTCTTAAATTGATTTTCAGATTGATTTGCATGTTTATTTTCCTTGTTTGTTGCTTAATTTACTCTGTTTCCTTGATTATTGCTCGATTTTTTAACTACTATATAAACCCATCCCCCATTCCCTATTGGACAGACTTCGAACCACAAAATTCTCACTAAAAAGCTAAAGATCTTCACTTTGTTGTTCGCTTATTCTCTTGTTCTACTCTAGATCTTGGCCGGCTGAAAGCCAAGGCCACCAGAATTCCTATTTTTCGACCTTCCTTGGGTGCGAGCATCGCCCTGGGTTCCTCGAAGCCCTTGGGAACTTGACGCATCTAAGGTCCTGGGTTATACTATTGTGTTTACGTTCAAAGTGTTGTGGAGTCTGTTCTTGCTTGTTTTGTCTACTTGTCAATCAGTAACTGGTGAGCTCTTTAGCCTTTTCAATATTAATTCTCTTGTGTTCATGATTTGCATATTCATATCTCTGAAATTTCATAACCCAATGTGTTTCTAGACTATCTCTATGTGCAACCCTGCTAGTATCGAATCTGTTTGTGATATGAAACTCTCTAGCATCTGCTTATGCCTAAACTGCCAGTTCTGAAATGTGTTTATGTTTAACTAGAATAATTTAGACTGCTCGAAGTCGTTTAGCTTAATATATTGGTACTTTTAGTGTCTATATTGGTTATATGATATCAGTTTGTTTCCTGCCTTGTCCTGGATTTCTATAGTGATTGATTTGTATCTGTGATATGCACCAATCCATGTTAAAATCCTCATTCTAGCTATGATTTGCTCCTATGATCATTTTATCACTTAGTATATCCTTACCCTACCTAACTATGCACTCCCTAGCAACTAGTTGGAACCTTTTAGAATAGCTTCCCAACTTGAGTTTCCCTCTTGACATTTGACTCTGTTTTGCCTTGTTGCTATGAGTTGGTCTGTTTAACTTCTGGTGTGCAGCATAATGTTACCCTTGGGTTTGAACCTGTTAGGTTAATATTCTATTGTTTGTCTTACTGGCCTAATGCACCTTTGCATATTAGTTTGCAATTCTAGAATTCATAATTCCCCTTTGCTTCCCACAAATGTCCTCTGCCCTAATAAGTTAAGTGTGGACTTGTGATATCAACATGTCTTTTAAGTTTATTTACCCTCTTTGCTGATATGTTCATTGTGTGATTACCTATGCAATGCCTGTTTCTAAAAATGCAAATGCATTTCTTCAAATTCTACCAGTTGATCACTATTTTTCATTCTCATTGGTTATTTACCTTATTCTGAACCTATAATTCTTGGCCGGCTGAAAGCCAAGGCCACTAAATCTTTATCTATTCACCTCCCTAGTGTGAGCACTGCTCGGGGTCCATTTTGAGACCCTTGTGAACTCTGACACACTAGGACCTAAGGTTCTTTGGTCACTTCCTTTACTACTCAGCTCTGTCCCTCTTTCTGTCTGTTGAATGTCCAAATTGATTTGTGTGAGTGATTGGTTTCTGGATCCTATGTTCAAACCATGGTTGTTTGGTTTGGTTTGAGTTCTCTTATGGTTTCTGGGCTATGTTGAGATCCGTGTGTGCTAAAAGGTGGAGAAAGAGCTCAGTTGAAGGCCTGACAGTGCTGGGTATCTGTTTGGGCCTGTCTTGGGCCTACTGTTATTACTTGTACCACTTTTTAATTTATTCATTGTTGGGTCTGTAATAATTCTTTAATAACAATTGGGGTAATAATGAAATTGGGAAATGGGTATCTCCTAATACTTTCATGAAAAGGGTAGAAAGCATGCTCATAGGATTTGTGTGATACATTTTCTTTCCGACCTGTTATATTTAAATCTCTTTATGCACTATTAGAGATCATGTTATTAGGGCATTCACACACTCACATAACCGGTGTACTGTCAAAGCATGAGTGCTCTATTTATTCCCATGTCTACTGCTATGTGTTGCTAGATATCATGCCTATAGGAAATAATTGCTTACAACTGTTATTTAATCCGCACCATGTTCATTAGATACCATGCCTATAGGATTTTAACTAATTAATACGCTTCGTTCATCTAGACAACATGCCTATACAAAGTTAAAGGTATAAAATCAGTTCCATTCGTCAATCTCTAGAAGTCATGCCTATAAGACATCACTGCTCATTTTTCAAACGTTGTATCTATGCTCATCCATGCAATTATTAGGAAGCATAGGTAATTTTGAGCATTTCCAATAAGTTTCACTATCTATGCAATCCATTTAGAGATCATGCCTATAGGTCTATTAGCTTATAATTTGTAATAAGCGACTTAGCAGCAACATTGTATTCACAACTAAAAATTTAGAAATCATAGGTCTAAAATAACTTGCATATCTGAATCAGATCATCTATAAGCCATGTCTATAGGGCTTAACGGCTTCAATCTCCCTCAATTCTGAAATTTCCTAATACCCTACATAGAAATCAGTCTGCGTGCCTTTGTTGTCTATTCCCGGAGGCTAACTTGAGCCTTTAATTGTATTTAATTGCAATCCTATCTGTTTTGAACTGTCGCCTAGTTTTAACATTTTCTGAGCAGCCTAAGTCAAGTCTAGAACCACCCTAATAGAGGTCCAAATGCCTCCTGGACCATAGGTATGGGACGGGTAGTGCACACATAAGGCACAATTTAGAATCTACTAGTGCGCTTTATGTAATAACTTAAAGATAGTAATCAGATAGCAGGAGAAGATAGTCTGTGCCCGTTGAATAATACGAGTAACACCCCATCTCGAGAGAGTTACGAAGTATTATTTATGTTGCACGAGGTGATCCTTTAGGCTAAAAAACTTAGGACGCCTCCCCATCTTCTTCTTCTTTATCTTTGAATCAAGTGTTCGTATTTACTCAAAGTCTTTTAATAAATTTCCCAAATTTCTTGTTTTTCTTTGTCTTCGTTTATCTGACTAATTCATATAATTCAAGTTCAGCTGGGATCCACAGTTGTGGACCTCGAAGAGTGCCTAACACCTTATCTTCGAGGTAATTTCAAGCCCTTACCCGATCTTTGGTGATGCAAACTAGTTTAACCCGAGTCATATGCAAATAAGTGCCCTAACGCACCTTTAACCGTTAGGTGGCGACTTTCCTCTTTTAATACTTCCTTAAAAGAATTGTCTCATGTCGAAGCCCGCTTTTACGAGAAAATGGGGTGCGGCAATAGACACAGGAGCGACGAATCATATGACAAGATGTTATAAATTATTGTATAATGTGCGAAAAATTGAGCAGTGTCTCGTTAGTTTTCCTGATGGGAGTAATGATGTAGCGACCAACGACGGTTTAAGGAAATTTTCTCTTAGAAAATGTTCTTTATGTACCCGGTTTAACATGCAACTTGATTTATGTATCTCAATTAATGAATTACTCATATTGTTTGGTCCTTTTCACTAACCTTTATGTATCATACAAGACCTCACCTCGAGGATGTTGATTTGAGCGAGTGAACGAAAATATGGACTCTACTATTTCTAGAACAAATAGAGGGTATGTGCTATAAAGGTTGGTGGTGTGGACTTGCTGCATCTTTGCCACATGCATTTGAATCATCCCTCTATAAAAGTAACCAAATTAATTTCTATTTTAGATTTTGGAAACAAATAGTGATGTTTTGAATAAAAGTTGTGATGTATGTCATTGGACTAAAAAACAAAAGATAATTTCCTTTGATTAATAATAAAGCTTCTAGCATTTTTAAATTGATTGATTATGATTTGTGGGGACCTTATCGAACAACTTCGTCTTGTGGTCAACATATGTTTTTACTATTGTTGATTATTACTCGCGTGTTGTGTGGAGTTTTTTATTGATTGATAAGAAAGAAGTACTGCAAAGTGAAGAATTTCTTTACTATGATAGACATACAATTAAGTAAGCGATTTAAAACTTTTAGGAGCGATAATGAAACAAAGTTTATGTGTATGAGAAATTATTTTTTTGAATGTGGGATTATCTTTCAATCTTCGGGTATAGGAACACCCTAACAGAATGGGAGAGTGGAAAGAAAGAATATTTATATCTTGAATATGGCCCGGGCCTTGCACTTTCAAGGTAACTTGCCGATTGATTTTTGGGGGAATGTATTTTGACAACTTGTCCCTTGATTAATCGAAATATGTCTTCAATCTTGTATGAAAAGACACCTTATGAATTATTATATGGTCGAGTGCCTGAGTGTGGACATCTTCGAGTATTTGGATCGCAATGTTATGCTCGAAGCTTAGGGTAAAAAAGGTGATAAATCTTCAAGTGGAAGTTGCAGGTGTATCTTCGTGGGATATCCCTGTGGAAAGAAGCGTTGGAAGGTGTATGATTTAGAGAAGAAATAATATCTTGTTACACGAGATGTTGATTTCTATGAGATTGAATTCCCTTTCGATTCATCAACACATAACACTAGCATGAATGAAAATAAGGAAATATATGTGGCGGTACTAGGAGGGGATGAGGAGTCTGAAGCGAGGGGGGGTAATGAATCGATGCAAGCTCGTGAAGACGAGCTCGACGTGGAGGATCATTGCGAAGCCGATATAGAAGAAAATGTTCACCAATAGGGCCAAACTTGAGGAATATGATATAATAGAGGATGAATAGTTGTGTCACAACCCCAATTTTCCTCCGTAGGATATCGTGACGACACCTAATATCTAATACTAGGTAAGCCTAATACTTACGAAATAAATCAAGGAATTCAACCATCAAATGATAAATATGAATTAGAGATCTTTATACACAACTTACAATCTCAAAACCGCTAGTACAAGTCATAAGCTCTACTGAGTTAACTATAAAAATCCCTAAATCCAAATGTTCATAATAAAATTAAACAGTACAAGTACAATATCATAAGGTGACTCCGAGGCCTGCGAACGCGAGTCTCCACAAAAATGCTCGACCAGCCAGCTAGTAATCAATAACAACCGAGGCACCTAGATTTGCACAAAAATGTGCAGAAGCATAGTATGAGTACACCACAACGGTACCAAGTAAGTATCAAGACTAACCTTAGTGGAGTAGTGACAACGGACAGTCAAGACACCTACCAGACCAAACAACCTGAACAAGCGTGAATGTGGACTAACAAAGAAATAATATTAATCTAAAGTAGCAAGATAAAGAATACAAAACAATACTTGCAATGATACACTAGTAACAACATTGTTCAACATGAAGCAACCATGTAATAATGTTGTAGTGTAAGTTGATCACAATCTAAGTCCGGTGAAACCCAATAAAGAGAAAACCAACAACAACTCAATAAGAACAACCGCTTTCATACCAGATCTGTTCAAGCATTTACACGAGGTACCAATCCTCATAATCACAGTTCACGAGTCCCAATTCATGAACTTTAATCACTTGGAATCTTGTGCCCATATTATAACTCATAACCGCATGGACGACTCACGTGCCAATAGAACAATCCTCACACGTAAGGGAAGTAGACAAGAGTACGTATAATGGACAATAATTCCAGGATTCATATTTTAAAACGATATGGGTTATTTAATTACGTGTATGCTTGTGCAAGTGTTTTACCACAATTCAAGTCAACAAATAAGAGTAGAGACAATGAATGGTTCATAAAAAATGATTACCAGGAAATGTATAGTGTAAATAAGACAGCAATGAAATGGACATAACGACAAGCACAACAAGATTGACTACATATAACTAAGCAAATATTGTAATACGGAGGAAGACAATTAAAAGTATGCTGAGGAAAACAACAATCAAAGAAAAGTACAAAAGAATGGCGAAATGACAACAGGAGCCCTACCGAGGTACCGCCTCATAGTCTCTAATCATAAAATGAATCACAACGTTTCCTTATATCACTGCGGAAACCGTTATATTTAGTTTTGAAAATCATGTTCTCGAAATAGCATCCCGTGTTTTAGCCCACCTTATCACACCGCATGGCTTCTAGTAGTTCCCCTACTAGCCACGTTTCAAACCCACCTTATCCCACTACATGCGTTTAAAACACCTAGACCTTATACCACTATATATATATATATATATATATCAATAATAACAACACGGCATAAACCTCGTGCAACACAACCACACGGCAGAAAACCCGTGCAAACACAATAACAACCGCATGGCAGAAACCTCGTGCAAACACATAATAATCTCTCAACAACAACAAGTGTGTAAAAGTATAACAACTCAAATAAATGACTTTCACAATATGTGCCCACATGCCACAACATTTCCTCAAAACAGTTTCAACATCACAACCACACATAGCTCGCGGCTCAACAACACTGAATACAATATTAACAATAGCGACAACAACACATGAATACGACAAGTAAATCAACTCAGGAATTACAAAACACAAATATACAGGAGGGCGAGCTCACAAAGAAGGACACAACAAGGAATTATAGTCTCGACGAGAATATCTCAACAAGGAAGAGATAATGTGTAGCAATGATTCTGCAAAAGTACAATTCGACGATAAGAGAGATAACACGAATCAATAATTTCAAATAAGGATAAGTCAACAACAATAAGGGTGACAAAACTTCATTTTATTTGAGAGATTACGGAAAAGACACAACAAATTCAATTAAGGATAAATGATTGCGGAAAAGATAATAATAATAGCTTCAATTAAGGATAGTCAATTTATGAAAAAAATAATAATAACTTCAATTAAGGATAAACAAGTTGGGGAGGATAGTATGGCGAGGAGGCAACAACTTCAGTTAAGGCACATACGAGTTTAATCGGTAATAAGAGCGGAACATGAAGTAATTAATTCCAATTAAGACCCGTAAAGATGAAACTAGTAAATGAGGAATTTAACATGACAAAACAACTTCACATCTAATGAGCAAAAGAACATAAGATCCCTAAACGGTCAAATTTCTACAATTAAGCTCGTGCACGTACTCGTCACCTCGCGTACACGACCTTCACGTGACACAAGTAGCAAAAATGACTCAAATCATAAGGGGTATTCCCCCCCCCCTCCCCCCACAAATTTAGGCAAGATACTTACCTAAAAGAAGCTAGAATGTTACTCTAAAATGACCTTCTAGAGTGAAACAACCTCCCGACGGCTCAAATCTAGCCAAAATAACTTCAAATCATAAATAAAACTCATCGGAAAAAAATATTTCGGATAATAAAACTTCATTCTTTAACAAAAATTAAGAAGTCAACCCCCGAGCCCGCACCTCAAAATATGATAAAATTCAAAAAACCCGAACACTCATTCCATTACGAGTTCAATCATACCAAAATTATCAAATTCCGGTAACGAATCGTCCCCCAAATCTCCATTTTTCGTTTTTGATACAAAATTTTCAAATTTCTTCCATTTTATTCACTATTAATTAATGAAAATAATCATGGAATTATGAAATATAATCACTTTCGGATATAGAGCACTTACCCAAGACGAACTTGTGCAAAATCCAAAATGAAATGAAGAAATGACCAAGTTCGATCCCTTATGTTTCTATCTAGTTTCGCATATGTGGACAGATTTGCATGCCTGCGATCTCATTTTTGTGAGATAAATCTGCGAAATTGGTATAGGTCCGTTGTGTCATTTTTTGAGATCATTCTGGGTTAATTTGGTATGGTTCGACATGAGTTTTAGAAGTCTAAAAGTTTATTAGTTCTTTAGGTTTGAATTGACGTGTGATTCATAGTTTTGATATTTTTTGCTGTGATTTTAGGCCTAGAGTAGGTTCGTGTTATGTTTTGGGACTTGTTTGTGTGATTGGACGGGGTCCCGGAAGTCTCGGGTATCTTTCAGATGTGTTTGGATTGTGTCATCTTATTTGATGTTTTAGTGTCGTTTCTTTGGGTATAAAGGTACTATATTGATAAATGACCTTAGATTTACGATTAGATTGAACCATTATATATGTATCGTAATTACGGAGTCATATCAAGAGAAAATATTGAATTCCAATATTATATAAGAGAGTTATGCCTATTTTTGTGTCGGGAAAGATTGTTGGTTTCTGGTGCGAACCTTTATTCTTCGCGAACACGAGAGAGGTTTCGCGATCGCAAAGAAGGATTTCTTGGTTGACCGTTCAACTCGAAACATTGCTCTTCGCGAAAGCGAAGGTGTCCCCCAAAGGTGAAGAACAAAAATCACCCGGACAATGTTTTAACTGGGCAGATCGAGCATTTTAGTATTTTAAGCATATCTGTTTGAGGTGATTTTTACGGTGTTGTTCTCGTCTCAACAAGGGGGTAAATATCTAACCTTTATTTTGATATTTTCCCATAATTATTTTTGTTGGTTATCATTGTTATCCGTGTTTGGATTGTAGAAATTAGGGCTTTGAGTCCCAAGGTTATGAAATGGTAAATCCTTGATTTGAAGGTTAATTCATGGACGAAACTGGATGATTTTGTGGATGTGTACTATGTAAGTTATGGGTAATACTTATTTTCTATAATTTTTGGAATCCGGAAGCGTAGGCCTGGGGGTTGACTTTTCATGAGGAGTTGGGAATTGGTTTCTAATTATTAAATTATGAGTATTGAAATATATTTTGATTGGTTTGCATGTTATTTGATTAGTTTAAGATAGTTTGGCATCGGTTTGAGGTGTTATAAAGGCGTTGGAATCGGTTATCGAATTTCAGAGCGAGGTAAGTCTCATGTCTAACCTTGTGAGTGGGAAACTACCCTCGTAGGTATTAAATTGTTATGTGATACTAGTTGTGGGTGCTATGTACGCATGAGGTGATAAGAGTCCGTACATAGATAAACACATGTTTATTTTCGGGTAGACTTAGGACTTTATCATATAATATTTGACTTAGTTGAACTCAATTTGCTAGCTTAATTACTTGAACATATAATTGAAATTAATTAGGAATATGTTAGGCCGAACTTGATCACCTTGAGTTGTTTGACGAGATATTTGATACACGGTAAAAGTCATATTTACCTTATGCTAATCATGTTTACTTTATGCCCCTATACTTGTGTTGCAAACACATGGCATGTAATTAGATAAGTTTTTTATTTTCCCGTGGATCGAGCCGAACGCCTCTGCAGTATATTGAGATGCATCTCTGGTTCGCGCCGGTCGACTCTCGACAGTGTACACACCACTCTGTATCGAGGCATACGACCTTGGCATAATCATGCGTGATACCACTAGGAGTCCGAATATTCATGAGATTTCCCTTTTATTTATATGGTATTCCTTATCCGTTGGTGATTGCACTTGATATTTCTGATTTATTAAGATAACATATGCGAGATTTATATCATTAAAAGAAATGTTGGAGAATTACGTGAGTTACAGTTTTTACCTCATGTTTTATGTTGTGTTTCATATCTGTTTATAATTTATTATATTATTTTATTGGACCACTAGTAAGTGTCGATATCGACCCCCCCATCACTACTTCTCCGGGGTTAGGCTAGATACTTACAGGGCACACGTTGATTTACGTACTCATGCTATACTTCTGCACTAAATGTGCAGGATCTGATAGGTTCATTTGGTGGTCATCTTAGCGCATAGGCACATCTGCCGAGGGGACTTTATGGTGAACTGCATTTTATGATAAGTGTCGCAGCCCACAGAGTCTTCATCATATTTATTTACTTTGCCCTGTCTAATTTACTATTTAGAAATATATTGTATTATTATTATACTCCTTAGTAAATATTTATGCACTTGTGACACCGTGTTTTGAGATAATCTAGGGGTTGTTTATGGTTCAGATTGATATTGTCATCTTTTATTTTATATCTTGTTAATATTGTATGTATTCATGATTTTTAAATGTATTAAGTTCTTTATTTAATAAAACTTATGATTTCAAAGTAATAAAATGAATAGTTAGTTAGATGGTTCGTCGTTGGCTTGTCTAACAACGACGTTGGGTGCCATCACGGTCTATAGTGGATTTTGGGTCGTGATAAAGGTAAATGTGATATACGTTTCTATGGATGGTGTGACTCCGATTGGGCTGTTTGTCCATTGACTCCACACTCGCTCAGTTTGTTTTATCTTGTTGGGTGAATCACCCATATCTTGGAAAACTAATAAGCAACATACCGTCGCTCGATCATTTGCAAAGGCTGAATATCATTCTATGGAAATGACAATCTGTGAGGCGAAATAGTTGAAGGAAATTCTGTTTAGTTTGGGAGTGACTTGCACTTCCCCTGTTCATCTTTATTGTGACAGTCAAGCCACATCGGACATAACAAAGAATCCTGTCTTTTATGAAAGAACCAAACATATTGAAGTAGACTATCATTTTATTCGTGACGATATTGACAATGGATACATTCGTACTAGTTTTGTGCCTTCACATGAGCAATTGTCAGATATCTTTATGAAGGCATTAGGAAAATACCAGTATGTTACTCTCTTGTGCAAGTTGGGCATTTGTAATCCGCATGCGCCAACTTAGGGGGGGGGGGTATTAATGCATGTGTATGCGTGTGTGTATGAGTATATATAGATAGTAAATATATTGTATGCTTGGGACTAGTAGAGTTTTCCTTTTTCATATTTGTTAGGACTAGTTTTTCTTTTTTATATTTTTTAGGACTAAGGTTTACTACTTGACTTGTATTATATTCTTGTTAATCATTTGAAGAAGGCAAGACTTTCTCTTCCACACTTGGCCATTGTGTGCTTGCGTGTTTAGAAATAGTAGTAGAGATTAGTACATGTGCCGCCATGATCAACGAACGACTTTAGAGGAAGCTTTTTATTTAGTGAAAAAGAGGAAAGAATTTATCATATCAGTTCGAAAATGAAACGGGAAAAAAAAATACAAGTATTGTATTTCGATTTTAAACTAGACATATTTATCAAAAAATGATATATATATAGGAGTTTGGTTTAGAAACAAGTTAAAAGGAGGGATATACAATAACAATAACAATAAAAATATAGCTAATATATTTTCACAAGTGAGGTTTGGGGAGGGTAGTATGTACGTAGACATTACCTCTATTTTTTGAAGGTAGAGAGACTACTTACGAAAGACACTCAGCTAAATAAAGCAAAATCACAACAATTATGACAAAGAACTACGGAAAGCAAAATAGTAATAATAGCCAGAGAAAATAAAACTGAAGCAAAGGAAATATCAAATAATAATATCGATCTAAAAATAGGGAGCATAAGGATAACACTAGTACTATGGTTATGAAAGATGTACATATTTGGAAAGGAAATGTACTCGACTACTTACAATCCTACTACCCTTATCCTCGACATCCACCCCCTCTTATCAAGGGTCATGTCCTCAATAAGCTGAAGATGTATCATGTCCTATCTAATCGCCTCTCTCCAATATTGTTTTAGCCTACCTCTACCTCTCCTAGGACCTGCAATAGCCAACCTCTTACACCTCACTAGGCATATGTGCCTCTCTTCTTCACATGCTCGAACCATCTCAACCTCACTTCATGCATCTTGACCACCACACATGACACTCCCACCATATCCCGATATCTTTATTCCCAGTCCTATCCCTCATAGTATTCACATACATCCATCTCAGCATCCTCATTTTCGCAACTTTTAACTTCTAACATGAGAGGTATTGACTGGCCAACACTCTGCCCCATACAACATGGTCGGTCTACTACCACTCTGTAAAACTTACCTTTCTTATCACACAAGATGTCCAACCTCACTTCAGTGTCAGCCTCTCGAGTCACATTACTAAACTTGCACTCAAAGATTTGTTTAGTACTGCTAAACTTGAAACCTTTAGACTCCAAGGCCTGCCTCCAGGCTAGCATTAATACTACTTTGTGTCTCGTCAATCGGTACTATAGCATCTGCAAATAACTTGCACCAAGGTACCTCCCCTTGAATGTGTCACATCAACTCATCCATCACAAAGGAAAATAGTAACGGGCTAAGTGTTGATCCCTGGTGCAACCCCATCTCTACTGGAAAGTTTCTTGAGTCCTCTCCCACTATTTTTACCTGGTTCTTGTCTCCATCGTACATATCCTTAATTTCCCTAGTGTATACGACATGCATTTCTCTAGCCTCCAAGCATCTCTACTGAACCTCTCTTAGGACTTTGTCATATGCCTTTTCTAGGTCGAAAAACATCATATGTAAGTCGTTCTTCCTCTCCTTATAGTGTTCCACCAATCTCCTAATTTGATGAATGGATTCTGTAGTCGAACGCCCCGACGTGAATCTGAACTGGTTCTAAAAAATAGACATACTCCTCCGTATCCTTATCTATACCACCCTCCCCACAACTTTCAGAGTGTAACGACCTGGCCGGTCATTTTAAGTATTGTAGCCCCATTCTCCTATTTATTGCTTATTCTATGTTCAATTATGGTTGTGTGACTTTCCTGAGTGGTTGGTTTGGTTCCAAGGGTATTTTAGAATGAATTGAAACACTTAGTCCCAAGATTAGAAGCTTAAGTTGAAAGAGTTGACCAAATGTTGACTTATGTGTAAACGACTATGGAATAGAGTTTTAATGGTTCTGATAGTTTTGTATGGTAATTTCGAACTTAGGAGTATGTCTGGATATTGATTTGGATGTCCATAGGTCGTTTTCGATTGAATTAGCGAAAGTTAGAAAATTGAAGGTTTGAAAAGTTGAGAAGTTTGACTGAGAGTTGACTTTTTGATACGAGGCTCAGATTTTGGTTTCGGAAGTTGGAATAGGTCTGTTGTGTTATGACTTGTGTGTGAAGTTTGAGGTCAATCGAAGTTGGTTTGATAGGTTTCAGCATCGATTGTAGAAGTTGGAAATCAATTAGTTTCAATATGCTTGAATTGGGGTGCGATTCGTGTTTTGATATTGTTTGATGTGATTTCAGGCTTCAACTAAGTTCGTATGATGTCTTAGGATGTGTTGGTATGCTTTGATGGGGTCTCGGGGGACCTGGGTGTATTACGGAAGGCTAACAGATCAAAAAGAGGACTTATTACATTGCTGCAGAGATGTAGGTTCTAGTGTAACCGCATATGCGGTGGGATTGACCATAGATGCGGCACCGCAGGTGTGGAAAGATTCTGGCTTGGGAATTATCATAGAAGCGATCATGTTTCTACAGAAGCGAAGCCGCTTTTGCGGCGGATGTTCCATAGAAGCGGAGTTTGGCGTGCTTATCAGGAACCACATATGCGGATTGCTCCCACAGGTGTGGGCGCAAAAGAGCCTTGGTCGACCGCAGAAGCGGATTTTTGGCTGCAAAAATGGAAGGTCGGTGTTTTAAGTTGTCTCTGCAGAAGCGAGACCTTCTCCGCAAAAGCGGAACCTCAAGTGCGGAAATTTAGCCGCATAAGTGAAAATACTGGATAGAGATTTAAAATCGAGGGTTTGAGTTCTTCTCTCATTTTGAGAATTTTGAGGTGCGAACTAAGGCAATCTTTGGAGAGATTTTCACTTAGATTGAGGAGGTAAGTGATTTTTTATCACATTTGTCCATGAATATTGAAAACTCATTGATTATTTCACTTATTTATCATGAACCTAAGTTAGAATTTGTGGATTTTTGATCCATGTATTGAAGAGTAAGATTTGGGGATTTAAGGGTCGATTTGTGGTCGGAACTAGATGATTTTGGTATGGTTGGACTCATTTTTGAATGAGTGTTAAGATTTTGTGAATTTTATCGGTTTCGAGGCGTGGCCCCCGGAGTTGACTTTTTTGAATTTGGTTAAAGAACTTAGCTTTATCGTATGGAATCGATTTCTATAGCTTGTGTTGATTATATTAAGTTGTTTGTGACTATATTCGAGTCATTCGGAGGCCGATTTGTGAGGCAAGGGTTTGTTGGAGCATTGAGTTATGCACTTTGAGGTAAGTAATACTTCTAAACGTTGTACTGAGGTCTGAGGGTATGAATTCCTAGAATATATGTTATATGGTTGGTTGGGGTGACGCGCATGTTAGGTGACGAGCGTGTGGGTGTGCACCATGATAATTATGACTCAGTTGATTCTGTAGTACTGTGTAGTTATCTAGCCTTATTTCTATCAGTGCAATTCATGCGTGTTAGATTAATTGAGCTGTGATCCATGTTAGAAATCATGTTCACGCTATGTGCTTATTTTGTTGGGACCTACTAAGGTCATTTCTGTTATTGAGTTATTTGCTTAAGTTGCGACTATGTACTCAATCGTATTTATTAATTTGCATATCAGATCTAAGTCTCTATTATCATTTACTGTTGCATCATGTTATCATTGTTCAGGTTGAGTGGTATGGGATTTGTGAGTCCGTGAGACTAGAGAGATTGATGAATAAGTTGGGGGCCTCAGATCCAAATTGTGAGTGATATTGTGGATCGGGCTACGCGCCGTAGTAGGCCATATTAGCTTTATTATTATTATTATTATTATTATTATTATTATTATTATTATTATTATTATTATTATTATTATTATTATTATTATTATTATTATTATTATTATTATTATTATTATTATTATTATTATGGGATCGGGTTGCACACCTCAATAAGCCTTATTGGCTTATTTATTATTATGAGACCGAGTTGCACGCCGCAGCAAGCCAAATTGGCTTTATATTAGCGTTTCGGCAGGATCCGCCCCTCTGGAGTTTGACATACCAGTAGGGAGCGCAGGTACCGTACAATGCTGAATGATTGTGTGTGATGAGTGGGAGTTTGAGAGAGACATATTGAGTACTCTGAGAGTGTGAGTACCTGGGAGTATCATTGTGATGCATTATATTTGACATGCATATTTGACTTGTAGGCATAGAGATGTAACATTCCTCATGCTAGTTGTACTTGGCATATTTTTTCAGTGTTGGGCTTAAATTGTTGAACTTGAAAGCATGCCTAAATTTCTGTATTATGTACGATCTGAATATGGAAGTTCTCTGAGTTATCACTGTTAGGAGTGTACGTGAGGCGGTTTGGTTCGATTTTTTATTAAACCAAAATCAAACCAACTATGTCGGTTTACTAAATTTATAATCAAATCAAACCAACATAAACTCAGATTTTTCGGTTTCGATTTTTGTCGGTTTTTTCTGTTTCCTCAGTTTTTCAGTTTATTTTCGGTTCTCCTTTTTAGTTATATTATGCTTGAAAAGAGAGATCAAATAATCACCAATTATCTGTATGATTACTATTCATTAAAATAATATATGAGGATGAGCAATTGTTCGTATGAATCATAATTCCAAGACCTTCCATAATAGAAAATGACAACAAACATGTGATAAACCAAAAGCTACAACCCAACTTGTAGTTCCACAAAAAATATTAAGTTAATTAAAGTGGGACAAGACAAAAGTTAGAAATAAGCGGCAAGCAGCCAAGCACCATGAATAGGTTGACACTATTTAGTTTAATTGAAGTTCTAAACTAATCAATATTCAAAGGGTCACCTGGACATTCTGAAGAAAAAAACAGTTACATGTTAAACAATATAAAGATAGAATCAAATTCATTACGAATTAAATATATAAAATTACCTTCTTCAACTTGCTCAATTTTTTTAATTTCTTCTAGATAGTCTTGAAACTTGCATTCCTTAGGTGACTTTATCCACTGTTGAGTGCAAATAAGAGCTTCTACCGTCTTTGGTGATAAAGAACTTCGGTAAGAATCGAGAATTCGACCACCGGTACTGAAAGCTGACTCAGATGCAATAGTAGAAATAACAATTGAAAGAACATCCCTTGCCATTTTTGAAAGAATTGGATATTTACAAGATGAAGCTTTCCACCAAGCCAAGATATTTAAATCCTTGGTCTTCTCCACATTATCCGTCAAGTATTTCTCAAGCTCAGGTTTTTTCTCAACATCTCCCTCATATTCCAAATGTTTCGCCTAACGAGATAGCAAAATATCACCAACTTCACTCACCATACTAGTTTCACCTCTAGAATTGTCATTAGAAGATTCAGAGAAAGAATTATTGTACTGATCATATAAACGAGTCAAAGCACCTGTCACCTGATCTGATTTCAATTTTCCCACCAAAGGATTATATGATTGTCACGACCCAATTTTCCCTCCGTGTGACATCGTGATGGGCACCTAGTCTCTACAACTAGGTAAGCCTAACATTTTGTGAAATAATGAATTAAAGATATAAATTTAACCAACTATTCCAAAACACACAACAAATCCCAAAATCCGGAACATCGTGAATCACAACCTACAGAATGGGACATGAGAAAGAGTAGAAGGGGACTCCGAGGTCTACGGACGCGACAAATATACCTTGAAGTCTCCAAAGCTGTCTCGGCTCACTGATAGGGTGGTTGATAAGGTGCACCTGGATCTGCACACGAAAAATATGTGCAGAGAGTAGCATGAGTACACCACAATCGGTACCCAGTAAGTGCCAAGCCTAACCTCGATCGAGTAATGACGAAGTCAGTCAGGGACCTACTGGTAAATATATATAATAAAATAATATACAGTGTAATACCGCAATAAAATAAAGGCTAAAATTTAACAACAATGGAATCATGGAAGGTAACAGCTCAGTACACAAAACAAAAACACAATAGGGGATCTCCCAAGATACCGTCTCGTAGTCCCAAACATAAATGTGCAGGGGGATCTCCCAGAATACCGTTCCGTAGTCCCAAAGTAAATGTGCAGGGGAATCTCCCGGAATACCGTTCCGTAGTCCCAAAGTAAATGTGCAGGGGAATCTCTCGGAATACCGTTTTGTAGTCTCAAAGTAAATGTGCAGCGCGAGTGATAGAAATACAACTACATCACGAAATTCTTACAATTTAGCCTAAGTACCAGTCAGGGAAGAAGCAGGAAAATTCACTAAGCATGCCGCACATAATTCACATAAACAATTAAGACAAGTAGATATGTTGTATTAAACTAAACATGATAGCTACACATATTGGAATAACTCAATTAAGAATGAAAATAGATTAGTATTCATTAAAATGGTATAACTCAAAATAACAGGAAAACATGTTGCTGCTCCTCAAGAAATCGGGTTTTACCATAACTAGCCCGTGTACGTACTCGTCACCTCACGTACACGACCCTCACATAGCACAATAGTTCCAAATCTTAAGGAGATTTACCCCATGCAAGGTTAGGCAAGCCACTTACCTTGAACCATGCTCAATCAATCGGTCACTATGCCTTTTCCACGAGTATCCGGCTCCGAATGGCCCAAATCTAGCCAAAAGCAATTACATATCATAAATACAACAATAATAGACTCATCTAATTAACGAAATCAACATTTTAACAAAAATTCCGAAATTAACTCAAAATCGTCTGTGGGGCCCACGTATCGGAACCCAACAAAAGTTACAGAATATGAACGCCCATCCAACCACGAGTCCAACCATACAAATTTCACCAAATCCGACATCAACTCGAACCTCAAATCTTCAATTAAAGTCTATGAAGATTTCTACCATTTTCAACACAATCTTTACCCATTTGAACTTAAAAATCTTTCCACAACCTTATTGGAATGTATACATAATACTCTTATACCTAAGAATCATACTATAAATCATCCATTTTTACTCCAAACCCAAAATTGAAGAATTGAGAAAAGAATTTCTTACCTCTTTGAAGCCCTAGCAAGATCCTTGTGAAATCTTCAAACCTTGAACAAGAATTGATGGATAAATGTCTAAGTCTTCACTTTTTCTCTCTAAAATGCTCTCACCTCTCTCTAAAATATCATATTTTGGCTAAAAAATGAGCTTCAAGGGCTATAAATCGAAATTGGGTCGGGTCAAAAATTAGAAAGAATGGAAGCTCCGACGCAGTTATGCGGTCGCATATGCGATCGCATAACAGGTATGCTGTCCGCATAACGGCCGCATAATTTGGCCTCCAAAGCTGGGCGTTACTGACCCGGTCTGCGGTCATTATGCGGTCTGCATACTTGTTCTGCGGTCGCATAAATCACCGCAAAACAGGTCTGCGGTCGCATATTGCACCTCAGATTTCCCCCAAATCTTGCCCCTCTACTGATCCACTTTGCAACCATTATGCGGTCCGCAGAGTGATTCTGCGATCGTATAGTGGTCGCAGAAATGAGCCTTTTCTGACAAAAGTTTTCTTTACACATCGGTGCATTGTTCAACCCAAAAAGTTCGAGTTGTACTAATTGATCTACCTCGGCAATACCAAACCTTAATTTCCTTAGCAAAAATTTCTCCGGGGTCATTACACATAAGTCAACATTCGGTCAACCTTTTCAACTTAAATTCTAAACCTTAGAACTAAGTGCTCCAAATCATTTCAAAACATCACCGGACCCAAACCAATTACCCCGGCAAGCCAAATAACAACTGTACTTCACAATTTGGGCAGTAAATAGGGAAACGAGATTATAATACTCAAAACTACCGGTCGGGTCATTACATTCTCCCCCTCTTAAACAAACGTTCGTCCTCGAACGGGTTTAGAATAATACTTGGAGTCTCAAATAAGTGTGGGTATTTGCTCCGCATATACTTGGAGTCTCAAATAAGTAGCTTCTCCGACTGGCTGGCCTCTCCACTGCACCTTCACTGAAGCTATGTTCTTTGACCTCAGTTTTCGAACCTGCCGGTCTAAAATAGCCACCGGCTCCACATCATAAGTCAAATTACCGTCCAACTGTACTGTACTGAAATAAAAAATGTGAGACGGATCCCCGACATACTTTCGGAGCATGGATATATGGAACACTGGATGAACACCTGATAAACTATGTGGCAAAGCAAGTTCATAAGCCACCTCCCCAAATTTCTTTAGTATCTCAAAAGGCCCAATATACCGAGGGCTCAACTTGCCCTTTTTCCCGAACCTCAACACACCCTTCATGGGTGAAATCTTGAGCAGAACCTTCTCCCCAACCATGTGAACAACATCACGAACTTTCCTGTCGGCATAACTCTTCTGTCTAGACTGTGCCATGCGAAGCTGTTCCTGAATTACTTTGACCTTCTCTAAAGCATCCTGAACCAAGTCAGTACCCAATAGTCTAACCTCACCAGGCTCAAACCAACCTACCGGAGACCGACACCGTCTCTCATATAAAGCATTATACGGAGCCATATGAATGCTTGACTGGTAGCTATTATTGTAAGAAAACTCTACGAGTTGAAGAAATTGATCCCAAGAACCCCCAAAATCAATGACATAAGCGCGTAGCATATCCTCCAATATCTGAATAGTGCGTTCGAACTGTCCATCCGTCTGAGGGTGAAGTGTTGTACTCAACTGAACCTGTGTGCCGGATTCTCGCTGCACTGCCCTCCAAAACTATGAGGTAAACTGCGTACCCCGATCTGAAATAATGGACACCGGCACACCGTGTAGGCGAACAATCTCACGAATATAAATCCCAGCCAACCGCTCCGAAGAATAATTAGTACCGACTGGAATAAAATGCCCAAATTTGGTGAACCGATCTACTATCACCCAAACAGCATCAAACTTTCTCAAAGTTCATGGGAGTCCAACTACGAAGTCCATGGTAATACGCTCCCACTTCCACTCTGGAATTTCAAGTCTCTGTAGCAATCCGCTCGGTCTCTGGTGCTCGTACTTTACCTGTTGACAATTTAAACACCGAGATACAAACCCAACCATATCTTTCTTCATCCGCCTCAACCAATAGTGTTGTCTCAAATCCTTATACATCTTCACGGCGCCTGGATGAATAGAGTACCGCAAACTGTGAGTTTCCTAGAGAATTAGCTCACACAAACCATCTACATTAGGTACACATAGCCTGCCCTGAATCCGTAATACACCGTCATCTCCAATAGTGACTTCCTTGGCATCACCTTGCTGAACTGTGTCGTTAAGGACAAGCAGATGGGGGTCATCATACTGACGCTCCCTGATACGATCATAAAGAGAAGACCGAGAGATCACACAAGCCAATACTCGACTCAGCTCAGAAATATCCAATCTCACAAACTGGCTAGCTAAGGCCTGAACATCCAACACCATGGGCCTCTCTACTACTGGTAGATATGCTAAACTCCCCAAACTCTCTGCCCGGCGACTCAAAGCATCGGCCACCATATTGGCCTTCCTAGGGTGGTACAAAATAATGATATCATAATCCTTAAGTAGCTCCAACCACCTCCGCTGACATAAGTTAAGATCTTTCTGCTTAAACAGATGCTGCAAACTCCGATTATCAGTGTATATCTCACAAGGAACACCGTACAAATAATGCCGCCATATCTTCAAGGCATGAACAATAGCTTCTAACTCAAGGTCGTGGACAAGATAGTTCTTTTCGTGCACCTTCAGCTGTCTGGACGCGTAGGCAATTACCCTACCGTCCTGCATCAACACCGCGCTGAGACCAATCTATGATGTATCACAATATACAGTATAAGACCCCGAACCTGTAGATAATATCAATACTGGTGCTGTAGTCAAAGTTGTCTTGAGCTTCTGAAAGATCTCTTCACATTCCTCTGTCCACCTAAACGGAGCACCCTTCTGGGTCAGCCTGGTCATAGGTGCTGCAATAGATGAGAATCCCTCAACAAAGTGACGGTAATACCCCGCCAAAACAAGAAAACTCCGAATCTCTGTAGCTGAGGACGGCCTAGGCCAACTCTGCACTGCTTCAATCTTCTTCGGATCCACCTGGATCCCCTTACTCGATACTATATGACCCAAGAATGCCACTGAGTCTAGCCAAAACTCACACTTTGAAAATTTTGCATATAACTTCTTTTCTCTCAAGGTCTGAAGTGTAGTCCTCAGGTACTGCTCATGATCCTCCCGACTCCGGGAGTATACCAGAATGTCGTCAACAAACACAATGACGAACGAGCCAAGATAAGGCCAGAACACACTGTGCATCAAGTGGATAAAAGTTGCTGGTGCATTGGTCAACCCAAAAGACATAACAAGAAACTCATAGTGACCATATCTGGTCCTGAAAGCAGTCTTCGGAATATCCGGCCCCCAAATCTTCAACTGATGATAACCTGAACGTAAGTCAATCTTGGAAAACACTCTGGCACCCTTTAACTGATCAAATAAGTCATCAATACGAGGCAATGGATACTTGTTCTTCACTATGACTTTGTTCAACTGGCAGTAATCAATACATAGCCGCATAGAACCATCCTTCGTCTTCATAAATAAGACAGGAGCACCCCAAGGTGACACACTGGGCCGAATGAAGCCTTTATCAAGCAATTCTTGTAACTGCTCTTTCAACTCCTTCAATTCAGGAGGAGCCATACGATATGGAGGAATAGAGATGGGCTGAGTGCCCGACAACAAATCAATGCCAAAATCAATATCTCTTTCGGGCGGCATGCCCGGAATATCAGCTGGAAACACATCTGGAAAGTCCCTCACTGCTGGAACTGACTCAACTATAGGGGTATCAATACTGACATCTCTCACATAAGCTAGATACATGTCACACCCCTTCTCAACCATTCGTTGAGCTTTAAGAAAAGAGATAACTCTGGTTGGAGTATACTCTAAGGTACCTCACCACTCTAATCACGGTAAACATGGCATAGCCAGTGTCACGGTTTTAGCGTGACAATCAATAATAACATAATGGGCGACAACCAGTCCATGCCAAAAATAATATCAAAGTCTACCATGCTGAGTAATAATAAATCGGCTCTGGTCTCAAAACTACTAAGAGCAATCAAACACGATTGATACACACGATCCACAAAAAGAGAATATCCCACAAGAGTAGATACATAAATAGGGGAACTCAAAGAATCCCAAAATATGCCCAAATACGGGAAAAAATAAGAGGACACATAAGAATATGTAGATCCTGGGTCAAATAATACCGACGCATCTCTATGATAGACCAGAACAATACCTGTAATGACAAAATCAGAAGCAACTGCCTCTGTACGAGAAGGAAGTGCATAATATCTGGCCTGGCCTCCCCCTCTAGGGAGACCTCTACCTCCCCGACCTCCACCTCGAGCTGGTTGAGTAGGTGGGTTGGCAGTTGGTGCTGTAATCATAGCTGGAGGACCCGGTGGAGCACGTTGTGGATGAATAGTCTGTGGAGGTGCACCCCTCTTAATCCTGGGACAATCCCTCACCATGTGGCGAGTGTCACCATACTCAAAACAAGCTTTGGGAGGGCGTGGTTGTTGTGACTGGCTCGGGCAAGGTCTGCTAGACTGGCCACTAGGAACACCCCGTGCAGGAGGCACACTAGATATTGGCGGTGCATAATAAGGCTCCCGGGGTCTAGAAGGAGCTAGAACACTACTGGAGGCTGGAAGAGCTGAATGAATGGGGCGACTCACATAACCCCGACCATGGAGAGCTGCTGGGGAATGAGCTCCCGAATAATAACCAGCCTCTCGAGACCTCTTGGCCTCCCTGTCCTCTCTATCCCCGGGCAAACATGCCCTCGAATCTCCTGGCAATACCTAAAACATGCTGATAAGAAATATGCATCTCCAATTCCCTGTCCATACTACTCAGGATGCTAGCATAGAGACCTTCAATAAACCGTCAAACCCTCTCTCGAACTGTGGCAACTAAGGCCGGTGCATGTCGGGCCAAATCACTGAAATAAACTTCATACTCTGACACAGTCATAGCACCCTGGCACATCTGCTCGAACTCTGTGCGCCATGAGTCCCTGAGGCTCTGAGGGATATACTCTCTCAAAAACAAGTTCGAGAACTAAGTCCATATAAGTGAAGCTGCCTCAGCCGGACTACTCAACTCATAAGCACGCCACCACTGATAGGCTGCTCCTCTAAGCTAGAATGTGGTAAAATAAACCCTTCTCGTCTCCGCTACACACATAGTACGGAGAATACGATGACACTCATCCAGAAAACCCTGAGCATCATCTGTAGCCAATCCACTGAAGGTAGGTGGGTCGTACTTTTTGTACCTTTCAAGTCTGAGCTGTTCCGCCTCAGAAGCTACTGCCCTAACCTCGGGCTGAGCTGGAGCTACCAATTGCATTGGTATAATCTCTGGAACCTGGTCGACCTGAGCCCGCTGCTCTGGGGTACCGACAATGGGAGATTGTGCTCCTCCCCCGGCCTGAGATGTGGCAGGAGCAAATGGAATCAATCCAGCCTGAGCTAAGGTGCTGAACATGCTCAGAAACGGGGCTAGAGTCTCCTGGAGGGCTGGTGCAGGAACATGTATCTCACGTGTCTGCCTCCAGCTTGAGCTACTGGGGGCTCCTCTGTAGCAGCTCGTGCGGGTGCTCTGGCTGCACTGCGTGGATGTCCTCGGCCTGTACTCTGGCAATGGCCTCTCGCGGCTCTAGCAGGGGGCATGGGTGCCTGGTCATCAGATCCGCTTGTACGTGTCCTCACCATCTGTGAGAGAATAAAATTCAAAAGTTTAGAATCTTTGAAGTCAACAATTTTCGCACGACAAGGAATCAAAGTAGCAAAATATTCCTAACAGTTTCATAGCCTCCAAAAGATAAGTACAGACGTCTCCGTACCGATCCGCGAGACTCTACTAAACCGACTTGTGACTCACGACACCTACGAACCTAAAGCTCTGATACCAACTTATCACGACCCAATTTTCCCTCCGCGTGACGTCGTGATGGCACCTAGTCTCTACAACTAGGTAAGCCTAACATTTTGCGAAATAATGAATTAAAAATATAAATTTAACCAACTATTCCAAAATACGCAAAAAATTCCAAACCCGGAACATCGTGAATCACAACCTACAGAAGGAAAAATCTAGTGTCTCTCTACATCAGAATTCTAACAAAGAAAATGCATAAAATAATGGACATGAGAAAGAGTAGAAGAGGACTCCGAGGTCTGCAGACGCGGCAGATATACCTTAAAGTCTCCAAAGCTGTCCCGGCTCACTGATTGTGCGGCTGACAAGGTGCACCTAGATCTGCACACGAAAAACATGTACAGAGAGTAGCATGAGTACACCACAATTGGTACCCAGTAAGTGCCAAGCCTAACCTCGGTCGAGTAGTGACAAGGTCAGTCAGGGACCTACTGGTAAATATATATAATAAAACAATATAGAGTGTAATACCGCAATAAAATAAAGGCTAAAATTTAACAACAATGGAATCATGGAAGGTAACAACTCAGTACACAAAACAAAAACACAACGGGGGATCTCCCGAGATACGGTCTCGTAGTCCAAAACATAAATATGCAGGGGGATCTCCCGGAATACCGTTCCATAGTCCCAAAATAAATGTGCAGGGGAATCTCCCGGAATACCATTGCGTAGTCCCAAAGTAAATATGCAGGAGAATCTCCCGGAATACCGTTCCATAGTCCCAAAGTAATTGTGCAGGGCAATCTCCCGGAATACCGTTTCGTAGTCTCAAAGTAAATGTGCAGGGGAATCTCCTGGAATACCGCTCCGTAGTCCCAAAGTAAATGTGCAGCGCGAGTAATAGAAATACAACTACAACACAAATTTTTTACAATTTAGCCTAAGTACCAGTCAGGGAAGAAGCAGGAAAATTCACTAAGCATGCTACACATAATTCACAAAAACAATTAAGACATGTAGACATGTTGTATTAGACTAAACATGATAGCTACACATATTGGAATAACTCAATTAAGAATGAAAATAGATTAGTATTCATTAAAATGGTATAACTCAAAATAACAGGAAAACATGTTGCTGCTCGGCAAGAAAATCGAGTTTTACCACAACTAGCCATTGTACGTACTCGTCACCTCACGTACACGACGCTCACATAGCACAATAGTTCCAAATCTTAAGGAGATTTCCCCACGCAAGGCTAGGCAAGCCACTTACCTCGAACCAAGCTCAATCAATCGGTCACAATGCCTTTTCCACGAGTATCCGGCTCCGAATGGCCCAAATCTAGCCAAAAGCAATTACATATTATAAATACAACAATAATAGACTCATCTAATTAACGAAATCAACATTTTAACAAAAATTCCGAAATTAACTCAAAATTGTCTATGGGGCCCACGTATCGGAACCCAACAAAAGTTATAGAATATGAACGCCCATCCAACCACGAGTCCAACTATATAAATTTTACCAAAATCCGACATCAACTCGAACCTCAAATCTTCAATTAAAGTCTATGAAGATTTCTACCATTTTCAACATAGAAACAGGGAGAGGATGTTCACGTCATAGTAATTTAGACAAATAGAGGAAAATGAGGGAAATGATGTTCATGTCATAGCAGTTTAGACAAATATAGAAAAGTAAGGAAAATAATCCACATAAGTTCAATTCGTTATGGTAAGAGCCTAAGTATCCCCAGCAAAGTCGCCATGCTGTCGCGCCCCATTTTTTCTCGAAAGCGGGTTTCGACATGTGAAAACTCTTTTAAAGGGGTATTAAAAGAGAAGAGTTGCCACCTAACGATTTTTAAGGTGCGTTAGGGCACCTATTTGCAAACAACTCTATTTAACTAATCTACATCGAGTACCACTCGAACTTTTTGGGTTGAACAATGCACCGATGTGTAAAGAAAAGTTTTGTCGGAAAAGGCTCATTTCTGCGACCACTATGCTGTCGCAGAATCACTCTGCGGACCGCATAATGGTCGCAAAGTGGATCAGTAGAGGAGCAAGATTTGGGAAAAATCTGCGGTGCAATATGCGACCGCAGACCTATTTTGCGGTGCATTATGCGACCGCAGAACAAGTATGCGGACCGCATAATGACCGCATACCGGGTCAGTAAGGCCCAGTTTTAGAGGCTAAATTATGAGGCCGTTATGTGGACCGCATACCTGTTATGCGATCGCATATGCGACCACATAACTGCGTCGGAGCTTCCATTCTTTCTAATTTTTGACCCGATCCAATTTTGATTTATAGTCCTTGAAGCTCAGTTTTCAGCCAAAATCTGATATTTTAGAGAGAGGTGAGAGCATTTTAGAGAGAAAAAGTGAAGACTTAGTCATTTATCCATCAATTCTTGTTCAAGGTTTGAAGATTTCACAAGGATCTTGCTAGGGCTTCAAAGAGGTAAGAATTTCTTTTCTCAATTCTTCAATTTCGGGTTTGGAGTAAAAATGGATGATTTATAGTATGATTCTTGAGTGTAAGAGTATTATGTATACATACCAATAAGGTTGTGGAAAGATTTTTAAGTTCAAATGGGTAAAGATAAGGCCTTTTCAAATTTCACAATTGTATCTAACATTGTATATGTAGAGTTCCACCTAGTCTCAACATCAAGACTCAAAAGACGATGATTGTCTATCTTAACTTTCTCAACATATGACTTGAAAGAAGCAAACCTTGAAGAGGAATACTTGACATATTTTACCGCATTTCTAATTGATAAATGGGCTCAATTTATTCATCTAATCCATCTTTTACAACCAAGTTCAAAATATGTGCATTACATCTAACATGTAAAAACTCATTTCCCAATATTACTCCTTTCCAGTCATCAATACGTGCCTTCAAATGCTTAATAGCAGCATCATTCGCACTTGCATTATCTAGCATCACCGTAAACAAGTTCTCAATACCCCACTCTAACATACAAGCTTCAATACCCTTAGCAATAGTCTCTCCCTTATGATCTGGTGTTTGAAAAAAGTTAAGTATCTTCTTTTGTATATTCCATTCATCATCAATCCAATGGGCGGTGACAACCATATAAGTAAAATTTTGGAGTGATGACCATGTATCACTAGTAAGACATACATGTTGGTTCTTGATAAGTTTTTTCAGTTTTTCTTTCTCCTCTTGATAAATCTTCAAACAATCTCTGGCCACAGTTACACGAGAAGGTAATTCAAAATTAGGCAAAGCCTTAGCCATTAAATTTTTAAATCCTTCTCCCATAACAACTTTAAATGGCTGCTCGTCAATAATAACAAATTCGGCAATTGCCCTCCTAATATCCTCCACATTATACACCACCCTTTCAATAGAACTTTTACCAGTTTCTTGTCCCCCTTCTTGGATAGGTGTAAGTTTTAATGTAGATTTCTTCTTATCAACAAATCTAAAGGGAGATTTAAGACATATCAAATTTAAATAATTCCACAAAGTAGAAGTTCCATTAGTCTTGGTCTCGGAAGCAAAGTGTTTTACATAATAATTGCATTTTGCTCTACGTTTTCCTTCTTTATCAATAAATTTTGTAAAGTGATTCCAAATCTCAGATGTTTCTCTTCCAGTATTACCAGGCTTAGAATCGGGATCTGAAGAATTTGTCCTTTTTTGCTTTTTAGGAGGAGTGCGTGTGTGAGGAGTGCTTTTACCTTTCTTTTGGGGTGCCACCGGCATAATCAGAGGATCATTAAAAATCATTTCCACATCTATTCCAGTGGTATTTTCCATCTAGAAAGAGAGTCTCTACATATAATAAAATATTCGAATTACTTACTGAAATTTAAAGAAAAATAAATGAGAAAAAAGATAAGTTCGGAAGCTTCTCAAATTCAGGTTACTTCTTAGAGAACTTTTAACATTAAGTAGTGATTTCATCACAAATGTAAGTGCAAGATTGGAGTGAAAGAACACAACTCGTAACATCAAATTTCAGGACCAACAATCTAAGATAACAATTATACCCAAATTTAAAGGGACAAAATAACATAATTGGTTTAATCAAATACTTTATCTTACCAAATTGTATTGGAGTAGTAAGACTAATAAGTAATTACAAACTTGAACAGTGGTTCGAAATTACAAAGAAGGAAGCTCGTCGTGAAGTGGATGGAAGGGTTTTCACCATTTGGGGTTCTTTGACTTTGGAGTTGGAAGATAGGAAAGATACGGAAGAATGAAGACAAGAAATAACCTATTTTATTGTCTTTTCTTATTGGATTTTAGTTTGGGCTTCAAATTTAGGTTGTGTAGTTAGAATTTAAAATCTATTAAGTGGATAGTGAATTTACAAGCCCACAAATAAATAATATCTCAAGACATCGAAAACTATAAAATAATTTAGAAAATACTTATAAATTAGATTTTAATGATTATTTTTTATGTGTATATATATATTATGTCGGTTTGGTTTAGATTCGGTTTGACTTTTTTTGTTAATACCAAACCAAACCAAGAATGATCGGTTTTTTATTTTCCAACACCAAACCAACCAAACCAAACCACAAGTCAATTTTTTTCTTCGGTTTGACTTGGTTCGTCAGTTCAGTTTGGCTTGACGGTTTGGCTTGTACACCCCTAATCACTGTCATTATCTTGTTATATCTGTATTGTCATTATTTGATTCGGAATGTATCTTTCTAAGCTCGTCACTGCTTTCCGCCCAAGGTTAGTCTTGTTACTTATCGAGTACATCGGATCGGTTGTACTCATACTACACTCTACACTTCGTACAGATCCAGGTACATATGGACGCGGTGGCTGCTAGATCTGGTGTTAGTACCTTCTCGCAAACTTCAAGGTAGCTACTATGACACCCGCAAACCTTGACTCTCCTTCCTTTCATTTTATTTTAATACTATTCTATTTTCTCATACAATTGTACTAGAGTTTAGACTATGTTGATATTAGTAGCTCGTGCACATGGTTGGGAGTTCTAGACACTAGTAATGTAATATGCGTCATTACGACTGATTGAGATTTGGGTCGTGACACATAGTGTAGTTGGTAGTTTGATACCTCTATAGTTGTTGAAATTTTGAATATCAATCTTGCTTTTGTACAGTAGAATTCAAAATTTAGGTTTATTAGTAAAAGGACAATTTTGACTCTTTTCTCCCTATTTAATGTCGACAATAATTAACAATAGAATGACTCAAACTATCTCGTGATCGATCATCTTTATTTTACTCTAATATTTCATGGTTAAAATAGGAATAATATTAGTAATAATAGTTAACCAAATCCATTGTGTTGGATATCGGGCGGGTCGCTCATACAGATTGACCCGGCCCATTTAGAAAAGATAAGACATAGGTTAAGAGAAGTTAAGAGATAACTTCCTTAAGGAGAAGTTACAAAATAACATAGTTATTTTTATTTAGTGGTGAAAACAGATTTCATCATGGATGGACTCTCTTCTCGTTTTTTGCAAGAAAAGAAACAAACGTCCCTTTCTCTCTATCAATAGAGAAGTAACACTCACATAAGAGAAGACATTTAGTTTGTGGGATTAAACTATATTTTTTAGTGAATCGAAGTTTGACTTGGGATAAATCTTTTGGTGGTGAGTTTATCCGTTCTTCCGCTACATATAAAAGCTAAATAATTTGTTGTTTTCGCCCGCAATTTATTCCAATAATGACATCAGAGCCAGGTTATTTATTCCTCGTTATTGGTTGCCTCCATAAAGTACTATATTTGGTTGAATTCCGAGTTTTTTCTCTCTTGAAATATGTGTAAACATATTTTAGCGCGAGAAGTTGGGGTCTTTCACCATTGCTACAATTTGACTTTGAAGGACACTTTTTATTGGAAAAGGTACCATGTGAATAACATAGGAGCAATATTTTCTTATTTGCACCAATAGTGAAGTTGTATGTCATTCTTATGGCAAAAAATGTGAAAAAGATAGAAGTGAATCGTGGGCTTCTGAAAGCCACAACATGGAACTTCTAATCATAACAACATACTAAGAGTTATATTGGGTTCAGCTTTTATGCCAAAGATGTGTTCTTCATTGACCAAAAGTCTTTTATGGTAGTTTATTTTTTTGGTTGATTTTTTTTGGGACTGCACATGTGAAACTTTTTAGCTAATCCCTCAAATTAGTGATATGTAATATACAAATAGAAGGATAGCACTTACTTGAAATCCTAACACAGTTGCATGAATGCCTTTATTCAACTGAATGTAGACAAATACTTCCTATCTTATTATCCCAGTCTCTAGAATTATGTTTTGAGAGTGTTCTCCATTTATATGAAGTTCAGATTTATTTAATCTTTACCGGATTTGTCAACTATAATTATTAAGGATTTTTTTCTTTTAATTCAACTCCTTGTTTCTTAAGTGAAGAAACGAAGTTAAGTCTTTATCATCCTTGAATTTACTTCTCTTCTATGAGTTATTGAACATATGTTGTCACATTGAATGGTTATGAAAATTCATTATAGTTCTAAGGACATGTCTATGGCCTCGTATTTATTAACCTTATCCTATAGACAAGCTAGCTAACACTTTGGCTGATAGAATTGTAAATTCTTTTTCACTAGTATGATAGGAAGCATAAAATGTGAATATAAAATTACGTTTATGGTCTCTTAATTTTTGTAATTTCTAATGAACATGTGTTGTTTGTCTCCTGTTATATTTTCTGCTTATTGGCATGTATAATTGAGTGTTGTAAGATGATAAAATTTAAAGAAACTATGTGATTCTAGTCATGAATATAATTTAATACACACTGAGAAATGATTCTCACTTTTGATTAAACGTTTGGATTGTAGATAATGACCGAAAACTTAATGACCTTTTGATCCTACACTAAATGTGAAATCATTATGGAAATTGCATTACTTGAATGTGTATATCACATGCATTATTGATGAGTGACACTTTCATGGTTGTCTCTTATAAGTATAACAGGCTTGGACTTCAAAATATATAATTACTAATATGAATAAGGGTGATAGGTTGAAAGGCAAAAATTATGATACATGGAGCCGTAAGATGTGGCATGTACTGGAATAGCAAGATGCTCTTACAGATATAAACTATGTTATGAGTCATTCAAAGGAGGGTAACACTGCCCAACACAGGACAGATCCAGAACTTACCGTACTTGAAAAAAGAAAGATTTCACTGCACATGAAATTACTATAAGTTCACTTGTTGATGATCACATCCATGAATATGAGCAATAGCCTACTGTTCAAGCCATATGAACACATTTATGAGAGACAAATGGCGGTATAGTCGTGAACCGCCACAAATAGTTGACAATCATATTTGATACATACAACAAGCTAAATGATCATAGTGTTAAGTAGCACCATAGGGTGATGTCTTAAATGATTGCTCAACTTAAAATTGTTGGTCATATTCTCTCTGATGAGCAACAACTTCATACAGTGATTTGGTCTCTTTCTGACCGTTGAAAACTTTTCAAGGTCAATATAATCCACAATGATAATATCAAAACCTTTGTTAATATTATCCGCCATGTGGAGCTTGAAGATGAACATTTTGGTACTGATAAAGCTATACTTAGTGCCTACGTGGCAGAATCATATGATAAAAAGCTTTTAGGTTTGAAGCGTAAGAAAAATTAGGAAAATGGCTGGGAGGAAAAGGAGATCAAAGATGAATCTTTCAAGAAAAGTAACCTGCCAAATTCCAAGAGGAAAAACGGCATAACAAGAAGAAATATAAAAGTGAAATGAAGTACTGCAATTATTAGAGCTTGTTCTTCTTGTATAAGATTTCTTTTCAGCAACAATATTATGAAAAGAACTTTAGATAATATTTTCTATGATTGTAGATAATTTTATGATTATAGCCTTTCCACTTATGACTTTTATGTAGACCAATGCGTTGTGGCATGTTCTTCATGTAACAATGATACTGACTTTATCACATGGAATGCCAGATATGGTCACATAGGGCAAGATTGAGTAAATAAATTGGCGAATGAGTTAGATTTGGGTTCCTTCCAAATTGTAAATACCAAGCAGTGAACATTATCTTGCCGGAAAGATTATATGTAAACCATTGGAAAATTTAATAGATCTAACTTTTTATTGCACATAATCAAATCAATCAAGAACGTTACAATGTGAGGGCTAGGTCTGGAGCTTTGTGTTTCATTATGTTTGTTGATGATTTGTCGCGCTTTGATTTCTCATAAATCTAAAGCACTTAAATGTTTTAGAAGATATATGAATCTCATAAATCTAAAGAACTTAAATGCTTCAGAAGATATATGAATGAAGTTGAGAATTAATTATAAGGCGTGAATATCTATCGAGATAATTTGATGAATTTGTGTAATGGAAAGGGCATCACTAGACAACTGATTATTCCTTTACACCTTAGTAAAATAGTGTAGAAAAGGAAGAATATGATATTATTGGACATGATAAGGTAAGTGTATTATTGGCTGCAACCTACATATTGAATAAATTTCCTTCTAAATTAGTTTCTTTTACTCCCCTGAGCTATGGATCGGTCATAAACTAAACTTGAATGATCTATGACCTTGGGGTTGTGTTGCATATATGAAAAGTTATTTTAGCAAGTTTGAAAAATTGGGTCCAAAAGGCAAGAAATTATATCTTTAAAAGATATTCGCTTCAAAAGTTTTATGTTCATTGGTGAATTAGAGGATGAAGTATTATAGAAATTGTATCACGAGACATCACATTCTAGAAGAAGGGCAAAACAAAGAATGGAGAGTCTCTTTATGAAGTGCTGAATTCAGATAATTAACTAATGTCGTTCGATACATTTGATAATCAAATCAATCAAGATCTTGTTCTTGATCCGAGTGAGAGTGAGAGTTCTCAATCCGAAAATTCTTTTTTGGATAAATCTGAATTTTAACTACGAAAGAGTACCAAAAAAATATATCTAAACGTACGTATGATGTTGAAGATTATATTTCTTGGAATCTTGCACAAAAATAGATGAGCCAAATTATATGGCAGAGGCTTTTTTCGAGTTCTATTAATGATGAGTGGATGAAAGCAATGAAAGAAGAATTGAAGTTCATGAAACCAACTAAGTTTGGGATCTAGTTGACCTTCTGCTCGGGCATATAGCTATTTAGAACAAATGGGTTCTCAAAATTAAATGCAAAGTGGATGGATCAATAGAAATCTACAAGGCACGATTAGTGGCAAACGGCTTTATATTATCAGATAACCTTTTCACCAGTTATAAATTTTACTTAAATTTTCTTATTTTTGGCTATTGTCGCACGTTTGGATTTGGAATTACACCGCATAGACGTGAAGATAGCTTTTATCAGTAGAGAACAAAATGAGGAAATCTACGTGGAATAACATGTCGTTTTTATCGCTAAAATCCACGAAAATGTCTTAAATTGAAAAGATCTATATACGGCTTGTTGCAGTCTTCAAGGCAGTAATATTTGAGATTTCACAAGGAGGTAATCTCATATGATTTTACTATGATTAATGAAGATCATTGCATCGATTTGAAGAAGTCCAATGGAATGTTTATAATTTTTTTCCTTTACGTGGATGATATTTTATGATAAAAAATAATTTAGAGTATATGAAAATTATCAAGTCAATTGACATGAAAAATATGGGCGAGGCGGAATATATAGTTGTAAGTTAAGATCCAAAGAAATTATTCCAAGAAGTTATTGAGTCTATCTCAAGAAATATTTTTAAAGAAAGTTTTGAGACGCTTCCAAATAAATAGTTGCAAACCCATGTATACTCCTATATCAAGAAGTAAAACTTTAAGCCTTACAATGTGCCCAAAGATTCGACGAGAAAAAGAAGACACGTCTTGAGTTCCATATATAAATGTTGTTAGGAGCCTGATGTGCGTTTTGATGTATACTCGCACAGATGTTTGTTATGCCATGGGCCTGGTTAGTAGACATCAATCTAATCCGGAAGAGATCACTAGAAAATAGTGAAGAAGATTTTTCGATACCCAAAAGAAATTGCAGATTGTTCACTATGTTATAGTGGACCTGATTTACTTTTAAAAGTATATTTATAAATGTTGATTGGGTTAGTGACTGGGATGATAGAAAATTCACCTCCGACTATGCTTTATTACTTAATGATGGTGTTATTTCATGGTAAAGCAAGAAAAGAATTTGCATGGCTCGTTCAACTATGAAGCTAAGTTTGTAGCTTTTGAATATTGCAATACTAGAAGTTGTTTGGTTAAAAAGATTTTTTGAGCATTTGGATAATGCAAAGAGTCCTCAGGGTCTCATGATTCTATATTATTATAGTTATAAAAGACCCTACGTATCACAACAAGACCAAAATATTAATATCGGGTATAACTTCTTGAGAGACATCATGGCAAGTAGATATATAACATTATAATACATATCTACACAAAACTGATAATGTTGTGGCTCTAGGCTGTGAAGGATATGATAATGTTTATGTATTATAAATATTTTGGTTATCCAAGTATAACTCATCATCAACAACAATAATAACAACATACTCAGTATATTCCCAACATGTGGGGTCTGGGGAGGATAGTCTGTACGCAAACCTTACACCTATATAATGAAGGTAGAGAGTCTGTTTCCAATAGACCCTCAACTTGGAAAGAAGAAGAAGGAGAAGAATAAGAAGGAAGAAGAAGAAGGAAAACAAGAAAGGAAGAGAGAAGAAAAAGAGGGAGATAAAGGAAAAGTACTACCAAATAATAACAACAGAGAATACAATACCTGAGGCAAACAAAATCACATAATGAAATTAAGATCCGAGAATACGAAGGGACATGCGTGTTACTAAGACTATCAGTGAACAACTAAGAAACATTCAACTACCTACTAACCTTCTACCCTAATCCTCGACCTCTACACCCTCCTATCAAGGGTCATGTTCTTAGTGAGCTAAAGCATCGCCATGTCATGCCTAATCACCTCTCCCCAACACTTCTTAGGCTTACCTCGACCTCTTCTCAAACTCGCCATGGACAACCTCTCACACCTCCTAATGGGAGATTTGATGCTTCTCCTCTTAACATGTCTGAATCATCTCAGCCTCGACTCCCGCATCTTGTCCTCCACGGAGGCTACTCCCACTCTGTCCTGGATAGCTTCATTCCTAATCTTATCTCTTCTGGTATACCCACACATCCATCTTAACATTCTCATTTCTGATACTTTCATATTCTGCACATGGGAGTTCTAAACTGGAAAAGACTCAGCCTCATACAACATAGTCGGTCGAACCACTACTCTATAAAATTTACCCTTAAGTCTTGGTGGCACATTCTTATCACATAAAATACCAGAAACGTGCCTCCATTTCATTTATCCCGCTCCGATGTGATGCATGACATCTTCGTCAATCTCCCTGTTACCTTGGATAATAGACCCGAAATACTTGAAACTTGTTCTCTTGGGGATAACTTGAGCATCAAGCTTTACATCTACGTCTATTTCATGGGTCCCGTCACTGAATTTGCACTCCAAGTATTCTGTCTTGGTTCTGCTCAACTTGAAACCTTTAGACTCAAAGGTCTATCTCCAAACCTCCAGCCTTGCGTTAATTTCACCTCGTGTCTCATCAATTAATACTATATCATCGGCAAATAGCATACACCAAGGCACCCCCCTCCCCCTTGATTTTTCGCGACAGCACATCCATTGCCAAGACAAATAAAAATGGGCGAATAGCCGATCCCTGATGCAACCTCATCACAACAGGAAACTGCTCTGAGTCACTTCCCATAGTCCTCATCCAAGTCTTAACACTATCATACATATCCCTAATCACCCTAGTGTACGCTACCGAAACACCGCTAGCCTCCAAACACCTCCACACAATCTCCCTCGGGACTTTATCGTACGCTTTCTCAAGGTCAATAAATACCATATGTAAGTCTTTCTTCCTTTCCCTATACTGCTTCACTAATATCCTCACCAGATGAATCGCTTCCGTGGTCGAACGTCCCGGCATGAATTCTAATTAGTTCTCGGAAATAGACACACACCTCCTCACCCTAGCCTCCACCACCCTCTCCCAAACCTTTATAGTATGACTCAACAGCTTTATACCCCTATAATTATTGCAATTTTGGATATCACCCTTATTTTTGTACAACGGAACCATCATACTCCACCTCCATTCTTTGGGCATCTTCTTCATTCTGGAAATAACATTACCCAGTGAGTAACTCCAAGTCTGCTCACCCCGCACTTTTCTAGAATTCCATTGGGATTTCGTCTGGGCCCGTCGCTCTACCCTTGCACATCTTACGCATTTTCCCTTCCACCTCCTTTACCTTAATACACCTACAAAATCCAAAATCTCACCGACTCTCGGAGTGCTCCAACTCACCTAACACAATTCTTCTATCTCCCTCCCCATTCAACAGTTTATGTAAGCATGTCTGCCATCTTCTTCTAATAAGTACCTCGTCAATCAATACTTTGCCATCCTCCTCCTTGATGCACTTGAATTGGTCTAAGTCACTGGCTTTCCTCTCCCTTACCTTGGCCAATCGGTACATTTTATTGTCCCCGCCTTTGCCCCCGAGCTCCTCATACAGATGATCAAATGTTGCATTATTTGCTGCCATAAATATTAACTTTTCCTCTTTCTTTGCCTTTTTGTAACACTCCCGATAAGTCCTTATTTCTTCCTTGTCTATACTCTCTACTAGCTTCAAATAAGTAGCTTTCTTAGCTTCCATTTTACCTTGGACCTCTCCATTCCACCACCAGTACCCTTTATGACCCCCAAAAAATTCTTTCGTGACCCCTAAGACCTCTCTAGCAGCTTCCCTAATGCAACTCGCACTCTTGATCCACATACTAGTCGCGTCCCCTACTCCTCTAGGCCCTAATTGCCAGCAACTTCTCTCCCAACTCCTGAGCTCTGTCCTTGGTCAAGTTACCCCACTTGATCTTAGGTTGCCTGTACACCGCCTTTTTCCTCCTACTCCTCTTGATCTCCAGATCCATTACTAGGAGCCTATGCTGGGTCGTGAGGTGCTCACTAGGGATGACCTTGCAATCAGTACATATACCTTTTATCATATTTCCTACGGAGAAAGTAGTCAATCTGAGTCTTGGCCATCGAATTTCGGAATGTGTCCAGGTGCTCCTCCCTCTTCGGAAAACTCGAGTTGGCTATAACCAAATCAAAAGCTCTAGAAAATTCCAACAGTGAAGTACCTCCCTCATTCCTATCCCCAAAATCAAACCCGCCGTGCGCATCATCATAACCCCTAGCACTAGCACCAATATTATTATTGATATTTGGTTGATATTATGTATGCATGTGAAGATATCCTTGTGAAGGATATATGTGTGTCGAACAAGTCGCGAGATTGGCTCTCTCACACGGGTGATTGTCTCTGACGTCCAGGAATGTGCAAATATAAGACCTATTAGTACCTTGATTAGTGCAAGGCGATGTATATTTTTGAATAAAATGGTTGGTCTTAACTAGAGCTCAGACTTATGGATTCTATAATTCTTAATGACTTATTTTGTAAGCCAGATACAAGTTTCTCTATGGAATTGGATTTGAGGATTATTGAAGTGAGAAACTCGGGTTACATATTTGGATGTGACTAGACCAAGATTTGTACGGTGGTGAATGAGTAAAAGAATGAGACACACGTGCCAATATAAGGTGAGATCAATATAGCATGTGTTTCATACTACATTGTCTAAACGACCGATGTGATAATGAAAGAATGGATCCATGCTTCTTCATTGTGTGATATCCCAAAAAGTTATATTAACTTTCAATAAAATACCTTTTGACCTTTTACTGTTTCTTGAAGTTTCAATCAATATTGCTTCTTTAGTATGTTATTAATAGTCATGAGTGATTCGGTAATGCAATGCATGTCTTGGAAAGCAGTTGATTTGAAATAGATAGATTCAAGTAAAAAGAGAAGACAACTAAAATTAGTAATTTAACTTGTATTCACAAGTCGACTATTACACTTACCATGAGAGTATCGAGTGTAATTGTGGATACAATATTATACATGAACTCGAGTTCACCTCTTTAGAGGATGAGGTATGATAAACAACTACTCCATCCGTTTCAAAGTAGATGAGGTACCTTCCTTTTTAGTTTGTTCCAAAATAAATGACACATTTCTAAATTTGGAAATAATTCAACTTTAAATTCTTCATTTTATCTATTTTACCCTTAATGAGAAGTTTTTATAACCGCACAAATGTCATGGCCCCATAAAATTTTTACCCCTTAAGCTTTTAAGACCACAAGTTTTAAAAGTCTTCTTCTTTTTCTTAAACTCTATGACGAGTCAAACTACCTCATCTAAATTGAAATAGAGGGAGTACTATAGTAGCAGATGATGTCTAGGGTATTGCGAGTAATAAAATTCTCATGTTAGTAGTAAATCTTTTTCGTATATAATTGGATTTCTAGTATGAGCTTTTGCACAACCTTAATAGCTATGAAATATTATAGCTTTATATGCTCATAGTCGCACGAACTATTTGTCATGTGAATAATGTGTGTTATCGCTGTGATACTAGACGGGGTCTAGCCCATCATGAGCAAAGTGGGAGATGTTGGATAATAGGTTAGTCACTCATATGTACTGACCCGACCCATTTATAAAGGATAAGGATATAAGGTTAAGAGAAGTCAAAATAGCAGAATTATTTTTTATTAAGTGATGAAAATGGATTTCATCGGGGATGGACTTTCTTCTCATTTTTGCAAGAAAAGAAACAAACGTCCCTTTATCTCCATCAATAGAGTAGTGTTCTTATCTTTTTCTATGATAATAAAACACTCACATAAGAGAAGACATTTAGTTTGTGGGAGTAAACTTCGTTTCCTAGTGAATCGAAGTTCGTCTTGGAACAATTTTTTTTGTGGTGAGCAGGGGCGGATCTATGTAGATCAGAAGGGGTGATATGCCACCCCACACTCGGGTAAAAATTTCAAGGATACAGTACTATCAAGGTGTGGAACCCAAAGTAACTAAATGATTGGAGGTGCCATGGTTAGGGACACACTTTTCCAGACGTGTCACCCAGGATCGAGACCCACTAATGGCCATTTAGTTTTGTTTTTCCTCTTGGCGCTACTTTTCTTTTTTTCATTTTTTTCACTTCTTCTCTTTTTCTTAATTTCTTTTATTTTCTTCATCTTTGTATTTTCTTTCTTTGTACAACCCCATTTTTTGTTATACTTTTAATTATCTTTGCTTCCGTTTTCTTTTCTAGACCTCAAAATTCTTATTTGAATATGACTTTAATCATATTTCATTTTTTTCATCTAATTTTAGTTTTCCCTTGATTTCAAATAAAGGAACAAACATATTCAATTTGGTTATTGTGTATTTAGTTATGCATCAAAAATCTTGTGGAACGAAAAAATAATTTAAAGTAGACCCGAACCGAACTAATTCAAGAAAGAGCGAACTAGCCAAATGTATATTCTAATTTAATTTCCTTTGCTAGTGGTAGATTTGCAATAAATATAGTGGCACTCATAGCCATTAAATCCTGAATCTGCCTCTGGTGGTGAGTTGATGATTCATCAATTCTTTTTGCAACGACTTGACCGATTATTTTGAAAGTATTAGCCTTGATTCCCTATTTATTTCTCCCCCTATTCCATTTTATGGTTACTTGACTCACCGGGGTGCTTGGTGCCGGGTTCAGGGGAGTTTCAGAGTGAAATAGGACACATAGTCCCTAAGTGTGAAGGTTGAGTTGTAAGAGTTGACCGTAGTTTGACCTGTGTAAAGACAACTCCAGAATGGAGTTTTCATCAGTTCCAATAGCTCTGTATAGTGATTTTTGTCTTAGGAGCATGTCTAAATATCAATTTGGAGGTCTGTAGGTCATTTCAGCGTTAATTGGCAAAAATTGAAAAATTAGAAGGTTTTGGGGAAGCTTGACCGGGAGTGGACTTTTTGATATCGAGGTCAAATTTTGATTCCGAAAGTTGAAGTAGGTCTGTAATGTCAAATGTGACTTGTGTGCAAAATCTGAGGTCAATGAGACGTGTTTTGATAGGTTTCAGCATCGAATGTGAAAGTTAAAAGTCTATAAGTTCATTAAGCTTGAATTGGGGTGCTATCCGTAGTTTTAGCTTTATTTGATGTGATTTGAAGGTTCGACCAAGTCCGTATGATGTTTTAGAACTTTTTTGTAGGTTTTGTTGAGGTCCTGAGAGACTCGGGTGAGTTTTGAATGGTTAACAGATGAATTTTGGACTTGGTGTTATGGATGAAGAATTTCCGGTATCTGTATTCTGTTTCCTTATACGCGATCGCGTGGATAGGTCCGCGATCGCGTAGGCTTGTTTGGGGCAGTGGTGTTTTTCCTCTATTTGTTGTGTTGTTTGTTGTTGTTCTTGTTGTTGTTCCTTAACTTGTAGGACGTTCTTTTCCTTACGTGTTGTAATTGTCTTCTTATTTTTGTTTCTATGTTGTCGCTTCTCCGTACATTCTTATTGTTTCATTAACCTACCATTTATTTTTATCATTTCACTTCTGCATTATTTTTCATTATCCAGTAGGACCTTGGCCTAACCTCGTCACTACTCTACCGAGGTTAGGCTTGACACTTACTAGGTACCATTGTGGTGTACTCATACTATGCTTCTACGCATGTCTTTGTGCAGATCTAGGTACATCTTATCAGCCTGGATAGTAGAGCGTGTGCTACTGCTTGGATACTTCAAAGGATATCTGCCAGCATCCACAGACCTTAGAGTCCCTCTCTATCCTTATTATGTTATTTTTCTTTATTCTCTTAGACTATGATGTATAGAGATATTTAGTACTTTCTTAGAGCTTGTGGCTTATAACTATCGGGTTTTGGGAGTTGTTCTTCTATGAGTTGTAATTCTACTTGTATATGCCGAGCGGCAGTTTTCAGTTATATATTTATCTGTTGATGTTGAGATTTTAGTCGTTATTTCAATTCTTTTCCGCAATTGTTAGGCTTACTTAGTCGAGTTTTGGTTTGTGTGGTTTCTCAATTTTCTCTTTATGATCGTATCTGGGAGCGTTAGTATGAGGACCCCCACCTGTTTGTCCTTAAGGACACGGTTCAGCACAATGATCCCAAGGAGGTCGCTATTGGAGATGATAGTGCATTGAGGATGCAGGGCAGGCTTTATGTGCCTAATGTAGATGGTTTGCGTGAGTTGATTCTCTAGTAGGCTCACAGTTCACAGTATCTATTCATCCAGGTTCCATGAAGATGTATCGGGACTTGAGGCAACATTATTGGTGGAGGAGAATGAAGAAGGACATAGTGGAGTATGTAGCTCGGTGCCTAAACTGTCAGCAGGTGAAGTATGAACACCATCGGCCAGGTGGATTGCTTCGAAAACTAAAGATTCCGGAGTGAAAATGAGAGCGGATCACTATGAATTTGGTTGTTGGTCTTCCACGAACTTAGAAGAAGTTTAATGCAGTTTGGGTGATTGTAGATAGGTTGACCAAGTCAGCTCATTTTATTTCAGTGATGACTACTTATTCTTCTGAGCAGCTGGCTCGAGTTTATATCCGTGAGATTTTCAGGCTTCATGACGTGCCGGTATCCATCATCTCTGACCGGATACGTAGTTTACATCGTAGTTCTGGAGGGTCGTACAATATGAGTTAGGTACTCGAGTTGAGTTGAGCACAACATTTCACCGTCAGGCGGACGGACAATCCGAGCAGACTATTCATATACTGGAGGATATGCTCTGTGCATGTGTGATGAAGTTTGGGGTGTTTTGGGATCAGTTCCTGCCACTTGGGGAGTTTGCCTACAACAACAGTTATCAGTCGAGCATTCAGATGGCCCCGTATGAGGCTTTGTATGGTAGGCGGTGTTGGTCTCCAGTGGGTTGGTTTGAGCCGGGCGAGGCTAGGCTATTGGGTACAGACTTGGTTCAAGATGCTTTGAAAAAGGTTAAAGTGATTCAGATCGACTTCGTACAGCCCAATCCAGACAGAAGAGTTATGAGGATCATAAGGTTCACGATGTTGCATTCATGGTTTGCTACATGTTTCGCCTTTGAAGGGTGTTATGAGATTTGGGAAGAAGGTCAAGTTGAGCCCTAGGTATATCTGCCCTTTTGAGATTCTTGAGAGGGTTGGAGAAGTGGCTTACAGACTTGCACTACCACCTAGTTTAGCTGCAGTTCTTCCAGTATTCCATGTTTCCATACTCTGGAAGTATCACAACGATCCGTATCATAGTAATTATATCAACGGGCCGGGCCTCCACCTCTTAGGCGCCCTCTATCTGCATGTCCTCCACCCCAAACACGTTCTAACATCTTGGCAATTTCTACCACTAGCCGAAATGAAGTATCGGCCTGTAGCTCTCGAGTCGTACAAAATTTTACGATCATAATTGAGTCCTTTAATGAATCCGTAGACTCTCTCTCCAGCTATATGAACCAAAGTAGGAGTATGACAGGCTAACTTACCGAACCTGATGGCATATTCTGACACCGTAATGGTGTCCTGACGCAATCATTAAAATTAAGTGCACCACGCATCCTGGAGAGTCTGGGGAACAAACTCTTTCAAAAATATCTCCGAAAATTGAGCCCAAGTTGGTGGTGTTGCATCGGCTGGTCTTCCCTCTTCATAAGCCCGCCACCATCGATATGCTGCTCCTGATAACTGAAATGTAGTAAAGGCAACTCCGCTCACTTCCATAATGCCCATGGTGTGGAGAATATGGTGGCACTTTTCTAGAAATTTCTGGGCATTCTTGGTAGTTGTGCCACCAAAAGTAGGTGGACTATACCTCTTTAATCTTTCAAGTCTCTCTTGTTCTTCTTCTGATGTCCCTGGCCTGAACTCAGGCTAAATCGGAATAACAAGTTATACCGGCACCACACCCAGAACCTGACCAATATAGACATGCTGCTCTGAAGTACGAGCGGTAGGAGTTTGATCTCCTCCCCTAGCCTGTGAAATATTTGGTGCAACGGAGATCAATCGTGCCTGAGTTAATATACAGAACATGTTCAGGAACTGTGCTAAAGTCTCCTGAAGTCCGGGGTAACAATAAGTGCTTCTGGTACCTGTCCCTAACCGGAGCTACTGGCGGCTCCTCAATTGTTACTCTAACAGGTGCTCTAGCTGCGACATGTGCCCTTCCTTGACCTCTACCTCGCCTTCTGCCTCGACCCCGGTCCCGGCCTCTTTCGGCTCTAGCAGTATGCGCGAGTGTTTGCTCAACTGACCCGGTAGCATGTGTCCTCACCATTTGTGAGAGAATAGAGATGCAAAGACTCAAATTCCAAAATCAACAAATTCCGCACGACAGGAATGAAAGAATTAGAAATTTCCTAATAGTTTTGTAGCCTCTCGAAAATAAGTATAGATGTCTCCGTTCCGATCCGCAAGACTCTACTAGACTCGTTTGTGACTCGTAGAACTTATGAACCTAGAGCTCTGATACCAACTTGTCATGACCCAAAATCCTACCATAGACGTCGTGATGGCACTTGGTCTCTAAGACTAGGTAAGCCGATTTTAATAACAATTCAAGCCATTTCTTTTTTCAATACAAGTGTCAACACTAACAGCGGAAATATTCAACAAACAACCTCCCAAGGCCCGTAATACTGAGTCACAAACTCTAACTAAATACATGGAATGATATCGAGGACCGAATGTACAATACTATTCGAATAAGAAATTAACAGTACAATAAAAATGGAAAGACTGCAAGGGACTGCGACGACCAGGCAGCTCTACCTTGAATACTTGTGATCACACTTTAACTCTGTCCGATTCTGATATCTCCAATACCTAGCTCTGCACAAAAAATATGCAGAAGTTTAGTATAAGTACACAATAGTTGGTACCAAGTAAGTATCAAGACTAACTTCAGTGGAGTGGTGATGAGGTACAATCAAGACACTCACTAGTCTAATAACCTGTGCAATATAGTATACAAAAATAATAGAAAATAAATAACAATGATGAAAACATTAATCAACCAGTGGTATATATAGCAGGGCAACAAGAACATCATTAATATTTCTCAACAAATAATGAATACAAGTACAACCAATTAATCAAGTCCTTCAAATATAAATCTTTCGCCTATATGCTTTTCAAATAATAATCTTTAGGATATAATACTTTCCAATAAATATATTTCGAATATACTCCCTTCAAGTAAATATCTTTCAAATAAAACTCTTTCAAATATACTTCCTTCAAATAAATATCTTTCAAATATAATTCCTTCAAATAAATATTTTTCAAATATAATTCTTTCAAGTAAAAGTCACCATGTGACACCTCATTTAACTTTCTTAGTATAAGAAATATATTCAATATATCACATCAAATGGCACGGCAACACCCTTCGTGCGTTTATCTATTTCTCACCGTGTATACATATAACAATACCAACTAGGTGGGAGAAATGGCAATTACAATAAAAGAATTAAAGTGAGAGGCACACAGTCAACAACCACGACTACAAGTCATACAGAAAACATAGGTGCAAAATAACAGCTCAAGATAAAGGCATGAATGTATACACAACAAAAAAATATCAAAATATAATGTTTGTCTCTCGTCCTCGCCTGCACGAAAACACCCTTCGTGCCATGAACATATGATAATGTAAAAGTAATGGCACGACATCACCCTTCGTGCTTTTACTCTCATCCTCACCTGATAATATAAATGAAATGGCACGGCATCACCCTTCGTGCTTTACACTCTCAATGACACGGCATCACCCTTCGTGCTTTACACTCTCAAATGGCACGTCATCACCCTTCGTGCTTTACACTCTCCCTCACATGATAAATAATTCTAATGGCATGACATCACCATTCGTGCTTTACACTCTTCCTTATCAAGCACATGTATATCATTAACAAGCAAGGTAGGAAGCATAAATAACATCAAGGAGAGTGTTTAAACCACAACACAATACAACAATTCATATCACAATTTGCCACTAACCACAACCAAATTTCAAATATGTAGTAGAATCAATACATTTCTCAACAAATAGCCTAAGGCTCCACACAACGTATATAAAACCTCAAAAACAACAATAGAGATAGAAAAGTGACTCAGCATAAAACAACACCTTCTTTAATCTAAATTTTTGATAAGTATATTAACGCCTCAATTTAAACTTATTTAATAATTATTTGCTGATAAGGATTCCATCATGAATTTAATTCCAAGAAAAATATCCAATCAACAAACACACGGAGTTCACATAAAAATTCAAGTGACAATAACACCAAATTATCATATAAAATATAAACTCGACAAATAAGGAATGAGACGTGACAATTCAAGGATTTACTAAATGCCAATAATTATCCAATTTAATACATAAAAATGCCTAAAACTTTAAACCAATAAAATTTGCACATATAGGCCCGAATACGTACTTGTCACCTCACGTACAGGGCTTCCAATCACACAATTTCCACATAAGACTCAATGCCTAAGGGGTAATTCCCCCACTCAAAGTTAGGCAAGATACTTATCTTTTTAAAGTTGTACCGATATTTCAAAACTGCCTTCTTACTTGAATTGACCTCTGAACAGCTGAAATATATCCAAATTAATTGTATAACTTCATTAAAATTCATCGAAAATAATTCTGGATAATAAAACGTTGACTTAAAATTCTATTCTAAAAAGTCAACCAAAGTCAACGCGGGGCCCACCTTTCGGAACCCGACATAATTTTTATGAAATCCGAACACTCATTTCGATACGATTACAATCATACCAATTTTATCGATTTCCAATAACAAATCGTCTTCTAAATCTTGAATTCCCGTTTTTGAAAAGTTTTTTACAAAAATTCTAATTTCCTCCATTAAACTCGAATTAAACGATGAATATAACCATAGATTCATGCAATATAATTACTTTCGGAAATAGAACACTTACTCCAACCAAGCTTGTGTAAAATCCCTCAAGAATCGCCTAAATTCGAGCTTCAAAAATCCAAAACGAAAAATAGCGAAATGACTATTTTTGGTCCTTAATGTTTCTGTCCAGAACCGCTTCTGCGAAACAAATTGCGCATATGCGGGCTCGCTTCTGTGAGAAACATTCCGCTTCTGCGAAGGTGCAATGTCCATCCAAAAGTCGCACCTGCGGATCGAATGTCGCATCTGCGCATATCGCTTTTGCGATGTCCAGTGCGCATTTGCGAAGCTTCTCGCTTATGCGCTCCATGTACCACATCTGCGATCACGCAGGTGCGGGAAATTCTTCACACCTGCGACCACTGCCCAGAACTGTCCATTTCGCTTCTGCGACCTCAGCCTCGCTTCTGCGATGGCGCATCTGAGATCAATTTCATCGCAGATGCGATGACACCAGTGGTTGCCAAAAACCGGCATTCACAAAAATTTCCAAACAATCCGCTAACTTTTTTAAATGTACCCGAGGTCCTCGAGACCTTACCCAAATATACCAACATACCCAAAAATACAATACGTACTTAGTCGAGGCTTCAAACCACGTCAAACAATGCTGAAATTACGAATCGTGCCTCGAATCGAATTATGAGTTTTTAAATCTTCCAACTTCTATAATTTGCGCCGAAACGTATCAAATCAATCCGGAATGACTTTAAATTTTGCACACAAGTCATAAATAATGTAATGGAGCTATTTCAATTTTCGGAATCGAAATCCGACCTTGTTATCAAAAATTCAATATTCGGTCGAACTTTTCAAAAATCTTCTATTTTCTAACTTTTGCCAAAATACGTCGAATTGTCCTACAGACTTTCAAATCCTAATCCGGACACACGACTAAGTCCGAAATTACCATACGAAGCTATTGACATCATCAAAATTCTATTCCGGAGTCTTTTGCTCAAAAGTCAAACTCTGGTCAACTCTTTTCATTTAAACTTCAAAATTGAGAATTGTTGTTTTAATTTAATTCTGAATCTTTCGAAAACCAAACTCGACCGCACATGCGAGTCATAATACATATTACGATATTGCTCGGGACCTTAAGTCGTTGAACGGGGAATTAGTTCTTAAAATAACAAGTCAGATCGTTATAGAAAAAATAAAACTAAGTTAGCATTTTTATTGTCTAAACCAGTGAAGAACTAAAAAATAGATATGTAACACTATTGTCATTCCTATTATTGATTGATTTTTTTGTTAGCATTAGTATTGATTTTATTTGGCTTGTGCTTTATTTGAGTTACTAGCATCTATGGGCTATAAAACATAGGAAAATCAATTTGAATAGCTTCTCACTCAACCGTTTAAACTTCAAACTAAAAATAGTCGGCGGATATACAATACATATATAATTCATGTGTAATATGTGTATACTCATCTATAATCAGTGTATAATCTTTGTATACTTGCTAGAAAAAGTAAATTGTGAATCAGGTCGGCTCTTTGAATAAAGATCCCTAAAACTTATTGAACCAATCAAAAATTCTAAGTCCTAGCTTGAAATGGTATGTTAAAAGACAACAACTATGAAAAAGCTTAAGAAATACTAATAAATTACATTACAATAAATACTTTTTCTAAAAATTGCATACATATAATGCCAGGTTGATTTGATTTCGGTTTGACATTTTTAGTTAAAACCAAATCAAATCAATTATGATCGAGGGTTTTTAACACCAAATCAAACAAAACCAAGAACTATCAACCCCCCCCCCCCCCCACACACACACACACAATTTTAAAAATGGATTAGGTGAAGTTTATCGATTTTCTTACACCCCTACCTGCTGGCATGCAAAATAGCTGTGTAAGCTGGAAAATTGGTGCTTAGAAAACTTATGACTTTTATGAAATCAGTTTCCATCTCCTGAGGGAAATGTCCCTGATGTTAGAACTAGTATATATTAGTTCAATTGAATTTTCTGTGCTCAAAAAATTATATTCAGTATATAGGTTAGTTATTTTTGTGTGTGTACGTGTGTGTATATATAACCGAACATATTTTTGCATTCCTTTGATAAAATTTCTATCTTGGTTACTGCTAATAAGTAGTTGATTGATCCACAATGGGCAATTAACAACCATATATTTGGATTACCAATATTAACATTTCAAGGAATTTTTTATAAAATTTAATCCAAGGTGTAGAATATGTCAACATAAAAATTTGAAAAAGTACAAAATATGTTACGTCTTCTCTAACATTTTGAATTTTACGACAAAACTACACATTCTTTTCATGTGAATGTTTGTCTGGCCTTATTATGAATGTCGTTTTCAACTCCTCTCTTGATGTAACGCTGGATTTTTGGCACATCCATTTCTTTGCTTTCCCTAACTTAAACAACGGACAAAATGTGATCGATCGTTTTGAGAGTATAAGCATAGATCCTCTATTTATTGTCCCCTCTGCTTTATTTTATGTTTACTTAACTTGCCGGGGTACTTGATGTCGGGTTCGGGAGAGTTTCAGAGTGAAATGAGACATATAATCCTTAAGTGTGAAGTTTGAGTTGTAAGAGTTGACCGTAGTTTGACTTGTGTAAAGACGGCTCCGGAATGGAGTTTCGTCGGTTCCAATAGCTCGGTATGGTGATTTTGGTCTTAGGAGCGTATTCGGATGTTGATTTGGAGTTTTGTAGGTCATTTCGGCGTTATTTGGTAAAAGTTAAAAATTTGACCGGGAGTGGATTTTTTGATATCGGGGTCGGATTCTGATTCCGGAAGTTGGAGTAGGTCCATAATGTCAAATGTGACTTGTTTGCAAAATTTGATGTCAATCGGACGTGATTTGATAGGTTTCAGCATCGTTTGTAGAAGTTAAAATTTTCTTAGTTCATTAAGCTTGAATTCGGGTGTGATTCGTGGATTTAACGTTGTTTGATGTGATTTGAGGGCTCGACTAAGTTCGTATGATTTATTAGGACTTGTTGGTAGGGTTGGTTGAGGTCCCAGGGCCTCGGGTGAGTTTCAGATGATTAATAGATGAATATTGGACTTGGTGTTATGAATGGAGAATTTCTTGTGTCCGCAACTTGTTTCCTTATACGTGATCACGTGGACAGGTCCGCGATCGCGTATTCTTGTTTGGGGCAGTGGTATTTTTACCCTATGTGTTTGCGAGTTGGTGTACGCGATCGCGTATGTTGGTCATGTTGTCCATCGCGAACGCGTGGGCTTTGCCGCGTTCGCGAAGAGGAGTGAGGGCAACTAGTTATCACACATTTGTGCTTCGTGATCGCGTGAGGAGAGACGCGATCGCATAAGTGGAGGAAAACATTGGTTCGCGTTCGCATGGTGCCAACCGCATTCGCGTAAGTCTTTTTGTTGGGGCAACTTCCTTTGTTCTATGCGATCGCATGTGATGTTCTGCGATCGTATAGTGTAAACACCTGGGCAGAATTTAAATATTCAAAAACGAGGGTATGAGTTCATAACACAAAAATTGATTTGGGAGCTCGGTGGGAGGCGATTCTTGGAAAGAGTTTTACGTGGGTATTTGGGGTAAGTGATTCTTACCTAGTTTTGATTAATTTCCATGATTATGTCTTTAATTTCATCATTAAATTAGTGATTTGGGGTTGGAAATTTGGGGACAATGGAGGAAGGTTCTTAGACCAAATTTTGAGGTTTTGATCGAGGTTTTGGTATCGGATTTGAGTAATTTTGGTATGGGTAAAATCGCGGTTGAACGGATTTTTGGATTTTGTGACTTTTACCCAATTTCGAGATGTGATCCATGGTCGACGTTTTGGGGTGATTTTCTAATTTCTTGTTAAAGTCTTGATTTCATTAATTAGATTAGTTTCTTATAGTTATATTTATAGTATGTAATTGCTTTTGGCTAGATTTGGGCCGTTCGGAGTCGGAAAGTCGAGGGAAAGGAAATCTTATTGACTGATTGAGCTTGGTTTGAGATAAGTGACTTGTTTAACCTTGTGTGGTGGAAACTCCCTTAGTATTTGATATCGTTGTAACAATTTGTGATATGTGAATGTCGTGTACGCGAGGTAACGAGGACGTACACGGACTAAATGTTGAAATTCCAACTTTTGCTAAGCAATTTCCTTTTATGCCTTAATTGAGTTATAGCACGTGTAGTTATCATGTTTATCCTAATTCCACATATCTACGTGTTCTATCTCTTAACTGAAGTTTGTACAACATGCTCAGTTGAATTGCATGTTTTCCTTGATTCCGTATTTGTTCTTTAACTCTATGATTCCTTGCTTGTAAAATCACTGCTTTATATACTATTGTTGAATTTTCGTGAATCTTGTTGAGTTGACTGTTTTGTTGTGGCACGAGGTTTCTTCTGTGCAGTGCGTTATTGGCACGAGGTTTCTTCCGTGCGGAGTGCGATTGACATGAGGTTTCTTCCATGCAGAGTGTTATTGACACGAGGTTTTTTCCGTGCGGAGTGTGATTTAGCACGAAGTTTCTGTCGTGCCATTGTGAGATATTTACTTTTTGGACTACGAGGCGGTATCTCGGGAGCGCCCATGTTGATTTCCTCTAATTGTTGTATTGTTGTTGTTGTGATTTCTTTAACTTGTAAGATATTCGTTTCCTTACGTGTTGTAATTGTCTTCTTTGTTTTCCCGTATTGTTGCTTTCCCGTACATTCTTATTGTGCATTAACCTGCCATTATTGTTATCATTTCGCTTTATGCCTTATTTCTTATATTACAATAGGGACCTGACTTGGCCTCGTCATTACACTATCGAGGTTAGGCTCTGAACTTATTGGGTATTGTTGTGGTGTACTCATACTATGCTTCTGCACATATTTTTGTACAGACCCAGGTACATCTTACCAGCCTCGCTAGTAGAGAGTGTGTGTTGCTACTTGGAGATTTCAGGGTATATCTGCCAGTGTCCGCAGACCTCGAAGTCCCTCTATATCATATTATGTTGTCTTTTCTTCATTCTCTTAGACGTTGATGTATACAGATATTTAGTACTTCTTTAGAGTTTGTGACTTGTAACTATCGGATTTTGGGAGTTGTTTATGCTCGGAGTTATAGATTTTACTTGTACATGTCGAGCGGTAGTTTTCAGTTATATATATATATATGTTAATGTTGAGGTTTAGTTGTTATTTCAGTTCTTTCCGCAATTTGTTAGGCTTACCTAGTCTTAGAGATTAAGGGGATAATTAACTGTGGAAAAAATAGAAAGAAATAATTTAAATAGTTGTCCACTCAATCGTTTAAACTTAAAAATATATATAATTCATGTATAATCTATGTATAATGACAAGGATATAAAATCACTAAACTATATATGTAAAAATCTTGAAAAATGTCATATTTTCAAGAAAAGAAATATAATTAAAACGTATAGATCTCAATATTTTTCATACAGAATATATATTTATATATAAAGTTATTAAAATTTCAACAAATATTAAATTTTGAACTCATAATTTCAAATGTTCAACGGAATTTTTTAGTGATTGAATCCATCACATTTAAATACGAAATCTGCATCTATTTGTTGGCCTATATCTTATCAAGTTCGAGCATGCCTAAGCTGACGTTTGCGAGTAATTATGTAGGCTAATAATTTTGAGGTGTATAGCAAAATCAATACAAAACTAAATGGATTTTACTCTTGTAACTTATACGACGCACACAAAACACAATTGAACTTTGGAGAAATATAGAGATTTGAGACTTTTAGGTAATAATTTATGTACGTTTGGTATTTAAATTAAATCAATAAATATAAGATAAGTATTTTTTATACACTCATTTATCATTTAGTAGGTATTTTTTTTTATAATTTGTAACTAATTATGATTTAATTGCTTTATTTAATATAAACACTTTTTAGCTCGCGACCGAAATTACATTCGATAGCCGTAATAGTGTATAAATTTTTTTTATTTTTTTTATATATAACATACAATATATATATACACAACAACAATCCAGTAAAATTCCACCAGTGAAGTATGAGAAATAATATATATACATACCATGTATTTATTCCTCTCCTTCAGGTTCTACTGCACCCTTCGGTCAAGTAAACCAAGCTTACAGAAAAAAGTAAATCTTTTACACTGATGTATCGTACTCTCTCAATCAGGTCATCATAAGACCAGGTATTTATTCCTCATATATATATATATATATATATATATATATATATATATATATGCTATTATTTTCAGAACTATACGGTTTCATTATACCTAAATTTTTACTAGAAAGCTTTGACTCGTTAACAAGAGAAGAAGCCTTAAAACAAAGTGGTTAGTAGGATTTGGGGTCATTAATGTGGAAGTGCATCCTTTTCTCAGCTACCAAACACTCAAAAAGATGGGGTATATACCCCCTTATCCTTTTGTTATTTTATTACTATCCAAACGTGTCAAACTTAAACCTAGATTTCATGAAACGTGCGCTGCACCTAATCTAAATACATAAATTTGAGATAATTAAAACTTAAATGAATCTTTATTGAATCTTAAATGAATCTAAAATATGTTCCCCTAAAAAAAATTCAAAAGACAAGAAGACAACTGAGTAGATAGCTAGAAAAATATTGGTTCAAATAAGACTATAACCTAGATAATTTATTTCATATACCAAGATTTTGGTATAATATTAGTTTTAATTAGTACCTCTAACCAAATATGAAAAGAAATTTAATCCAAAAATTTATACTGAAATAACTCACCTAATCCATTGAACCAAACTGCCTATGGATTAATGCTAGCTCTACAACTCTTACTCCTTTGGTTTGATAGGTAAAACACCTTGGTTTAGATTGAGTTTTCTATGAAAATTGGCCTTAATTTCTACATGAAAGTTCCATAATATCCGTGAGAATTTTTAATTGTTTGGATGGTTGTTACCTATCGTATTGTATCGTATTTCTGGTTATTTTCATTTTATTGAAACTCAAAAATAGTTTATGTATTTTTTGTCACAAATTTTGTTTTATGACTTTGCTTCTAGAAATCCTTAGTTCAATGATCATCCCTCGAATATAATATTTGTTTTGACTGTTACTTAAATTTTATTATATCGTATCATTAAATTTGTCGTTACGTAATGATAAAAAAATGTCATCTTATGTAACAACTGATTTGGTGTGGTCGCATCATTACCTTAATTTTTTCTCATTTTACTCTTCCTTATTATAAAATAATCATATTTTTATCCTACTTTTTATATAATAATTTTACCATATACACCCTACTTTCTTGTATAATATTGCAAATTTATTCTTCATCTTACGGGTGCATGACATCATGAATTGACGACAAAATACATCTATCTAATACTGTATTCATCAAAATAAAAAATATAATATAATACGATACGATAAGTTATAAAACAATACGTAATAGGCAAAGAAGCTGCAAGGGAAAAATACAGTTACACAAAAACTAAATAGGCAAAGAAGATAATTAGAGAATAAAGTAGAGGAGAGAGAGAGGCAAGAAAGTATCCAAACTAATCCAGCCAGGAGATTGCCAAATATTGTTGGTGAGTTGTTATGTATCCAATTTCCTTTATGGTTATGGAGTTCACGTCTCTCACCAAAAGGGTTTTGAACCAAATTTAAGAAAAAACCAAAGAACTAAGACATTGACACTTCACCATTTTCATTTTTTCACCAACATTCATATGGTTTCTTGATAGCTATTTCATACATTTTCTTCTTTATCTATGCTATCTCCTTTGTTACCACTTCATAGAATCAACATTACAAAATTAGCCAAGTTCGATCGATTCTGAACGTTACGAAGTTAGCCAGGTTCAGTTCAGACTATAACAACAACAACAACGGTGTATTCTTCTTAAACTTTTTGTTCTTTCTTTGTACCAAAATGGCAACCAAACCTAGTGGCACCACCACAACTCCCACCACCACCACCAAAAACCCCACCGTGAAAAACCAAACATACAAGCCAAACGTCATCCCTTACCGACCAAACCGTCGACAAAACCGCCATCGTCGTTGCAACTGTCGTAGATGTTTCTGTTTATGTTGTTTTTGGTCTGTACTCGTCATTTTCTCCATTCTTTTTCTTGCTGCTATTGCTGGTGCTATTTTTTACGTCCTTTACCACCCTCAACTCCCTTCGTTCGCCATTTCCTCTCTCAAAATCTCGCAATTTAACCTCACTACAACTTCTGACGACACTACAAAACTCACCACTAAATATAATATCACTCTCTCTACCAAAAATAAAAACAAGAAACTTATTTACACTTATGATCCAATTGTTCTAACAGCTGAATCAACAAACCAAATTGTTCTAGCAAATGGAATTTTTCCAGGATTTATTAGTATACCAAATAATGTTACTAATATACATTCAACATTGTCAATGGTGTCACAAGATCTTGATGTGGATTCAGTTTCAACTTTGAAGTCAGAGCTGAAGAGAAAAAATGGATTGCCAGTGAAGATATTGTTGGATACAAAAATGGTTGTGCAAATGGACAAATTGAAAAGTAAAAAAGTGGGAATTAGAGTAACGTGTGATAATATACATGGACTAATTCCTAAAGGGAAAATTCCAACGGTGGCTTCAATTACTAATGCTAAATGTAAGTTTGATTTGAGAATTAAGATCTTGAGATGGACTTTCTAGTTAAAACTTCTTTTTATTTTTTGGTTTCAACTCAATTTGGTTGGGGAATTTACTATTGCTTCTTTGGTTTTTTTGGGTCAAGTGTAATCATTTTTTTTCTTCAAATTGTTTTCTGGGATTGTTTGTAAACTCCTAGCAGAACAAGCATAATAGAGAATTTTGAGTATTTTTTATTTGGGATTCGGTCTGATTTTCTGTTTATACTTTTTAACCGGTATACATGAATTACACATTGATTATACACAGTTGTACACATATTATATATGATTACATCTAGTATATATCCGCTGTCTATTTTTAATTTAATCGGTTGAATAGACGGTTATTTGGGTTAATTCTACTTTTTTTTAATCATGAATTGTAAAGAAGCAGAGGGTATGGAAATATAATAGTATTTCTGTTTTTTTTCCTTATACTTTTTTGTGTCATTATAATTCTGTTATTGCAAACATACTTAAATTTCTTGGAGATTCTAATTATAAGTTACAACTTAATTTGCTATTTGCCTGGCATTTTATTGATTCTTTTCATTCTTCCCAATAAAAACTCCTCATGATCTCACAGTTCAACCTTACTGCAATTCAGATGAAAAATTACCTCTTCGGGATAACGTTAAATTCGAATTTAATATTTGCTCATAAAAAGAGAATTATTTATTTATTAAACAGTTGATACAAAAGAAGACAACCAAGGACTTGGATTTCAAAAGTACCAATTGGGCCTTACATAATGCTAGAGCAAAACCTCATTCGATAAGCTTACTGATGCGACCCACAAAGAATTAACCCAAAAAGTTTGTGAAAATAGCACCGGTATGTCAGTTTTCGGACTGATAATTAAAAAATAGTCAGCGTTTGTAAAATCATTAGAAATTAGCCACTATTTTGATGAAACACAGAAAGTTCAAGCATAATATACTGGAGATTGGTGCACATGTGTATGAACTTCCAGCATATTATGCTGGAACTTCAGCACACGGAAAGTTCCAGCATAATATACTAGAGATTAGAGCACATGTATATGAACCTCCAGCATATTATGCTGAAACTCCATTATATTATACTGAAACTCCAGTATAATATGTTGTAACTCCGGTATATTATGTTGGAAGTTTCACATGTAAAAAATTCGAACTCCAATATATTATGCTGGAGTATTTTTCGAATTTTGAACAGTACTTTCGTTCAGATTTATCTTTACATGAAAAGTGGTTAAATTTCAATTACATTTTGAAACTGTGGCTATTTTTCAATTACCACTTGTAAATCTGACTATTTTTGAATTACCCAAAAAGTTTCCCACTTATACTAAAAATAGCCGTGAATATATACTGTATACATAATTTATGTATAATATATATATAACTATGTATAATCAATGTATAATCTATATATACCAGCTAAAAAAATAATATTAAATCTGACTGGCTATTTATTGTAACAATCCCTTTTCCTACAAAATTATCAAGCCCATAAATAGGACTTTTTTTGTATAGAGAAGGACATCATCCGTAATGGAGAAGAAGAGTTTCCGCATCCACGTTAATTTTCCACTAACAATAGGGAATGTTTGACTACTTTTAGTGGGCGTTTGGACATAAAGAATTGTAAAATTTCAAAAAAACTTGAAAACAAATTTCAACCGAAAATGGTATTTGAAAGTTAGAGTCGTATTTGAACATGAATACAATTTTGGATTGTTTTTAAATTTTTGTGAGTGATTTGAAGTGAAAAATTTTGAAAAACAGTCTTTTGGAGTTTTTCAAATTTTCGAAAACTTTTGAAATTCATCTTCAAGTGAAAATTGAAGATTACATGGGCAAACGTTGATTTCGAAAAAAAATAGACAAACGGCCTCTTAGTCGAGTAAAATTCACAAATATTTGCTTTTCAGCCTCAGTAATTGAAAAATAGCTAAGTTTCAAATTTTAAAGTTAAAACTTCGTGACAATATCCTAAAATTTTACACGTATAATTTGTGTTTGGACAAATTGTTCATGAGATGTTAAGCATGTCGTATGCCTCAATTATGTTATTACAAGGAAAATTTAGGCACTTGACCTTCGCCCAATATGTTCCAAAAATGTGTCCCGTCAATTATGTATAACACAAGTTTTACAGAGTCATTCAAAATATTTCCTCCTTTACTTTTTTAACGTAACATATCTATTAGACACTTTTTAATGCGAAAAAACTAATTAAAAACTATTGATGTATGTAACGTAATTACACCAATGTTTTTCAATTGGGATATTACATAAGATGCACCGTGTACTTGTGCGGAAAAATAAGTTTTCCACTTAACCTTTATGGGCATTTGTTGCGGCCAAACGCACACGCAAGTATACGCGGTCGTCAAGTAATAAAGTGGCTAAAAGTCGGATGTCGAACCCACAAGAACTTATGATTAACTATTAACTAAATTAGACTATCCTAATTATCTAAACAAGAATTAATCCCAAAAGTAGTGATGCTAAAGTAATTAAACTAAAAAGAAAATAACTAATGAAATTTAAACATAGGAAGAGCAGATTTTTATATTATCAATATGATGAAAACGATCTAGGGTTATGGGCTATCTAACATTCCTATTGTATTCTTCAAATGAATTGATTAACTAATTTATCTAGTTTATTGGTTAACAGGGTTAATATTTCTCATAAGAATCTGTCGAGTACTTACTCGCCTATTCAAACTAACCTAACGCCTATATGTCTATGGAATTAGAAGTAACAAGAACGCATTTATAATTCCTGTAAATCAACCAAGCAAGGCAATTAAGTATATGTCTATCCTAACCGCGAATTCGTTCCTCGATGCCCAGGTTCAATCCTATATGCAATTCGAGTTAAACTCTAGATTCGTAGATAGTATTTAATTGGTGATCAAGCAATCAAATAATTAAACGCAAGATTGAATAAATAAACTAATATGATAAATCAAGAAAGTAAAATCAATATCCGAATAACAATAGTGAAGAAAGAACCACAACCCTAGAACGTGAAATTTAGCTCCACATAGACATAGTAGCCAAACAACAAATCATACAAAGAGACATAAAAATTACTAAGTTTGATGAAAGAAAAGATGAAACCCGACCTCCACTGCGGCTATGTGCTCTCCCTTGGTCAAAAGTCTGTCAAAAGTTTCAAAAATAACGTTTTTACATATATTTATACCAAGTAGGGTCGGGCCTAGACGAAAATACCCTTTCCTATGCGAACTGGGATAATAACTCTGTAAATATTGCACATGCGCGCTGCATGGGGCGACGCACCAGGCGGGGCAGTAATGGACTTTATCAGAGAGCGTGCAAAATCAACCAGCAACAACAATGGGCAGTCGCGGCACCCCACACGCCGCAGTTGTGGGTTTTTCTCAGAGTCTGCCTTTTTGCTTCGTTTTTAAGTCCAAACGTGATTCTCGACTCCCGAACGTGATCCCGGCTTAATCCCTTGGGCTTTTACTCATACTTCAAAACTCCAAATAGCTCGAATTCGTTCCATAACATCTAAATAGCTCGAATTCGTTCCATAACATCTACATAGCTCGAAATCACTCCCACAAGGCATAAAACACGTAATTAGTGTAAAACACTAGTGATTAAAGGTCAAACTCAATTAAAGTACAGTAAATTAGAGTGTAATAAATGACTAAAATACGAGATTATAGTCTACCATCAACATTTTTTTTCCACCTTATACTTGTTCGAAGTGAATTTAATACCTCCCTGAGACATATACAACCAGTCGCATAGTGGAAGGTGTTGCACACTCTCCCTATGACTTGGCCACATATTACCACACCACATTCAATTTGATTTTAACTTCTTTTTTAAAAAAAAATAAAAAATTACTCCTTTTCCTAATTTTTTTATTTATAAATTTGCATCTCTTTCCTTATATTTGTTCTGAAAATCTCTTATCTCAAACTCTCGTCGTACCCTTCACCCCAATTAAATATTTTTCATTTAGATAAATAGTTTTCAGGTTAATTAAGATTTTTGGCATTGTAATACCAAGAGGAAATGAATTGAGAAGAGAGATATGAACATGCTTGGAGTTTGACCGGAGAAAATGGAAGCTCGCCGGCTTCGGAGGAATTTTTCCGGCCAACATTTGGTCGGATTTTATAGTTTAATTGAGTTTTTCCATGTTAAATCATTTTCATGGGTTTTCATTAATCAAATATGAAAATACAGCCGGTGATTTTTGCACTCTTTGATTAATTTTTCATCTTAATTTTCTTTAAGGAAGAGGAAGGGGGATTGACATCAATGGAGGTTTTGCTGATAGAAAAATAAAAGGAGAGACAAGAAAAGTTGGGGAAAGAAAAGAAAAAAGAAAAAGAAAAGAAAAGAGGGTCACGGCTAATTAAGTGTATTAAATACATAATGTCCAATAAATATTTGACACATGTACAATTTAATGAGTTATAAACCTTTTTTTTTGGCTCTTCACTCGCGTTTAAGAAGATTCTTTTTCTCTTTGCCATGTCATCTTTCAGGGAGATATTAAATTCACTTCGGACAAGTATAAGGAGGTAATGAGATACTCGTAAGGATTAAGTGTGAAACTGATTTTTCCGCACAAGTAAAGGGTGCATCTTATGTGTTATCCCTTATTTCAATTAGTAGTAGTTATTTTTAATAATGAGTACACATTACTACACAAAACACTGTATATTGCTTTAATTCTTATCAGTTAGCCAATGATGAATTAACCCAATGGGTTAATCTAACGGTGACATATACCTTAAAAGGCGAAAAAACAAAGGAACACGCATCTTTCACGAATAATTGAATGGTAATTTCCATTATGGTGTGCACAAAAATGCTAAGAAATTTCTTTTTCATTTATTAATAATCCACCAAATTTTAATCATAACACAAGTCATCACTTCACAGCTAAGATTAAGAACCAAAAAAACACCTAATGCCACTTTCTAATTTTTTACTCTTTCCTTTCCTTTTTGCTTTTTTCTTTCTATACCTTCCACATTTTTCTTTCCAATACTTCACCAAGAAGATTACTTTAAGATAATCTTGTTTTGCTTTGTAATTTATACCTAAGTCGGAACATCGACAACCCCTTAATTATACTTGTCACCATATTTTATGTAGACTGGAACTAAGGCATATATTAATTGAGTATCTGAACACATGATAAAATATTTCTATTATACACTTTCAACTCAAACTTTGAAAAATCTTTTGCAAGTGCTCTCAAGTGCCCATTACGTGAATGAATTAATTGCTTAAAATATGCCACATTCTTTAATTATGCAGTCTTTGTTATAACAAACAAAAATAAGACATATCACTTAAAAGAACCCAATCAACTGAAAATAAAATGCTTGCTTCAATAAACAAAATACTTGCTCCATTAAAAGAAGAAAATCAAGAGCTATTTTTTCACATTTTTCCAACAAGTGTCTAATAAGAACACTTTATCATGTGTCCAGATTGGAACAATCCTTAATTCAAGTGTCTAAGTGTCTAAATGAATATTTACTTGCATATTTTTGTGAGAAGGGCGAACCATAATTAAAAAGGGAAAAGAAGCGGAGACCAAAACACTTGGTGAGGAAATAATATTACCAATATTATACTATTAAGTTTGAACCGTCTTTATTTAATGAAAATTCTCAAAAAAGAAAAAAAAAAGAATTTATTAGCAAATTAAAGAAATATAAAAGGATGGAAAAATACAAATAATTAAAGATAACGGTAATGTCAACATCATCATAAGACGATAATAATATCCAATTCAACCATATTACAGCTTCATTCTCCTTCTTCTATAAACTTTTTCCAAAGAAAACAAACCTCTCCAAAAAAGAAAAATGGTACCTCTGAATCCAAAAAACCATTTTTCTCTCTCTAAATTTCTCTCTTTCTCTCTCTTCATCTCCATCTTCTTCACCATATCCCATTCTGATGATTTTTCATCTCTTTTAACCTTCAAATCCAAAGTTGACACATCAAATTTTCTCATTTCTTGGTCCAAAAATAATGATCCTTGTTCTTCATGGCTAGGTGTTACGTGTCATCCCGTGACTCGTCGAGTCATTAAACTTGTACTTAATCACTTAAATCTTACAGGTTCTGTACACCCTTTAATTCATCTTACTCAAATTCGTCACCTAAGTTTACACAACAATTTTCTCACTTCATTTCCAAATTTCAATTCTTGGCCTAATCTCAAACATGTTTATTTGTCACACAACAACTTTTCTGGTGAATTCCCACCTGAGATTTATCGTTTAAAGCGTCTCCGACGACTTGATTTGTCGTATAATAAATTTTCCGGTGAGATTCCGGTGACTGAGTTTCATCAATTGCCACATTTGATGACTCTACATCTTGAGTTTAATTCGTTTAGTGGATCACTTGGTATGGATGAAACAAGACATGTTGCTTCGTTTAAGGACTTCAATGTTTCTGGCAACAACTTTAGTGGGAAAATTCCAAATTGGTTATCCAAATTTCCAGTAGCATCTTTTACAGGTAATTAGTCCAACGTCTATTGAAAACAACCTCTCTTCTTAAAGGTGAGATAAGATCTGCGTACGCACTGTCCTCCCCAGACTGCACCTGGCGACTACGTACGCTTGTGCTTCCCAGGCTGCACCTGGCGATTACACTTGATTTGTTGTTGTTATTGTTTTTTTTTTTTTACGGGTAATATTAGCAGATAGGCGAGTCAGGTCAAACTTGAACGGGTCAAAACCAGTCAAATCAATAAGAGTTATGAACTAACTTGTCTAAAGTTTATTTCGGTCAAAATGAGTTGAGTTAAAGATGAAAAAAACGGCTTATTTGCACTATAAGCTCTTTTGGAGGCCACTATTTAAATTTTGTCCTGGTTGTTTCAGTGGGCTAGGGCTAACCTATCTAAAGTTTGTTTCGATCAAAATGGGTTGAGTTAAAATAAAATAAAATAAAACGGATTATTTGCACTATATGGCTTTTTTGGAGGTCACTATTTAGATTTTGTCCTCGTTGTTTTAATGAGCTAGGGCTAACCTGTCTAAAGTTTGGTTCGGTCAAAATAGTTTGAGTTAAGATGAATAGAAAATGGATTATTTGCACTATATGGCTTTTTTGGAGGCCACTATTTAAATTCTGTCCCCGTTATTTCAGTGGGCGAAGTTGAAACTTAGTCAATTGGACTAAAAGGGACAGAATTTGAAGAGTGGCTTCAAAAAAGGCGCGTATGGTGCAAATAATCTTGAAGTAATTAACGGTCATAACTCAATTCGTCCAATGTGATCCAGTTTCCCCTCCTTCTCAATTTCGCTTTATGAAAAAAAATGTGAAAGCTGATGTATTTTTCTTACAGGAAACGTTCACCTCTGTGGATATCCGTTACGATCAATTTGCCCGAGTGAAACAGTGAATAGTAATCCAACTGTGATGAATACTGATCCCTCACAACTCAACTTTCCTAATCAAAAGAAGAAAAATCTAAGTGAAAATATGTTTCTTTTGATAGTCACAATTGATGCAGTGGGAGTTATGCTGACAGTTTTAGTAATAACATGGTGTTGTTATTACAGAAAAAAGAAGAATCAAGAAAAACAAATTTACAATAAGGTCAAGAAATATCATGATAGTAGTAATAGTTCAAGTTTGTACCATTCATTTGAATATGGCCATATTTTAAAGGACAAAAAAAGTGATCAATTTGCAACAATGGTCTGTTTTGAAGGGTGCAAAGGATTTAGTAAAGTTGAGGATTTATTGAAGGCTTCAGCTGAGATGTTAGGAAAAGGGAGTGTTGGAACTAGTTATAAAGTGGCTATGGATTGTAAAGATGTTGTAGTAGTGAAAAGGGTGATTGAAAAGTTAAAGAAAATGAAGGATTTGGATGGATTTTTGAGATTGATTGGTGGTTTGAGACATCAAAATGTTGTGTCACTTAGAGCTTATTATTCTTCTAAAGAGGAGTTGCTTCTTGTCTATGATTTTCTACCCAATGGAAGTCTTCATAACCTCTTACATGGTAATTTCTTTCATCTTTTCTTTTTATTCCAAAGTTTAAATTATTGCAATTTCACAGAATCAATGCAGATTTAGTTAAGAATATAAAAAAGAATAGTCCGATGCACGAAGTATTACGCGTTTACGCAAGATCGAGGGAAGGGTCATACCCCAAGGGGGTGTGATATAAGCAGTATACCCTGATGCAAGCATCAGTAGTTGATTCCACGACTTGAACCTATGATTTATAGGTCACACAGAGATAACTTTATCATTTTTCCGGGGCTTTCCTTCGGTAGTTAAAGAATATAATATGAGGAAACAAAAGACACATAGGATACAAACTAGTTGGAGTTGAGAGTTAGTTATTTTTGTTGTTGTAGTAGTTGTTACACTTATATTAAGTCTAGTATTTACAAGAAGTGTTTTTATTTTGTTAGAAACTTGTATGAGTAAAAGTGTGAAATTTAGAGAAAACCTTAGTTCTAGAAATTCCCTATCTTGTCTTAACACATTGTAGTGTTTAATATTAGGATAAAATTACTAAATAAAATGGAATGGATATAAAGAATTCATATAATTAATCCTGATTATTATGGGATTGAGACGTAATTGATTAGTTGATTTAAAATTTAACTAATATATATTGTTAGTGCAAATAATAAGATTTAAGCTTTTATAACATGTTGTATGTCTTATTTTCCAGATAACTTGTCTACACTTACTATAGTTTGTTACATTTATTATAGTGTAAATATTTTTTTTACGTTGTCCTGAAACTTAAACGTACAGGAAATCGTGGACCAGGAAGAACACCATTGGATTGGTCAACAAGATTAAAATATGCATTAGGAGCAGCAAAAGGACTTGCTTCTTTGCATAGTTACAACAAAACCAAGATTTGCCATGGAAATTTCACATCATCAAACATACTAATTGATCATTTTGGCAATGCTTGTATTTCTGATATATGTCTCCATTTGCTCTTACAAATGCCAATTTCATCAAATAATGGATACAAAGCACCAGAATTATCAACTCAAAACAACATGAACACAAACCAAAATCCAAGAAAACTTTCTCAAAAATGTGATGTTTATAGCTTTGGAGTTGTTTTGCTAGAGATTTTGACAGGGAAAATTGCAACAAGTGAAGGAGAAACAAGTTTGACAAAATGGGTACAAAGAGTTGTGAATAAAGAATGGACTTGGGATGTGTTTGATTTTGAACTTGCAAGGTATAAAGAAATGGAAGATGAAATGGTTGCACTTCTAAAAGTTGCTATGGCTTGTTTGGTTTCATCTCCAAAAGATAGGCCAAAGATGATTGTGGTGGAGAAAATGATTGAAGAAATTAGGAAAACGGAGAACAGATAGAGAGGTTGACTCATTATTCACCAAGTTTCAGACCTTGCGTTACTAACTCTCGGAGATTTCTCGGTTCTTTACTTCTAATTCTTCTCCTTATGTTGATGAGCTCTATTGATTTTCTTCTTGGCAGTCAATTAGCCATGATGATTTTTTGTTTTCAATTTTTTTTTCCTAAAAAATTGTTCTCATAATTGTTTTTTGTGTCATTTGGCACAATTACTATATTGTTCTTTAATTTTTTTTTGGTTTTCTTGCATGTATTGCCCATTTTTTACAATTCTATTAGTGAAAGAGAATGAAATAAAAAAATTAATAGGGTCACATAATTGTTTTCTTCTGTCATTATTATTGGACTAAAAGGAAGTTATTCTCACTGTTTAAGAATCTCAAAGATCCAACTCAAAATGAGAGAAATGATATAAGAATGTACAACACTTGACAAAAACAGAATTGGTTATCCAACTAAATAAAAGGCGCCAAAATAAATGCTCAAAAACTTTTGATAGCAACGACTATTGAGCCAGTATTATTGTTTCTATCGCTAAGGGCTGGCCTACGTACGATTTTTTTATAAGCCATGTCACATTTAAAAGAATAAACAAATAATTTTGAACAATATTGTAAAAATAATAATAATTTAGATCATATCAGTCATTTTAAAAGTTGTTAAGGAACTGTAAAACTTAAAAGAACAAAATTGTGTTGGTTTGGACTCGAACTCCAAAACCAAACTTGAGAATTGTAGCGCCTTAACCAGCACGAAGATTTACCAAGTGGTGTCATTCTATATTATGTATAAGAACTTGTTAATTTTTGCATTTCATTTATATGTGTATTTAGTGAAATTTTTTGGCGAAGCGATGTCACGTGACACCGCTTAGCTAAGGCAAATCCGTCCTGGCTGTAATGGTTAAGGTTTCTTTACCCTTAACTGAATTTTCATTTGGCATAGAGCGCTAAAGCTCTCATAGTTAATTTTTTACAGTGCAAATCCGTTCTAGTTGGACCAGTGGATTTCGGACACCAAATATTTAAACCATTTTGAGAAAAATTCCATTTTATCATCTTTGAAGTAATCAATGAAATGCAGAGTCCACTTTCTAATTTGGTCCAAAATGTTTGAAGCAAATATTTTTTTGTTGGGATATGGTTGAGCCAGAGATAGAATTTGGTACCACATTTAACAGTTGTAGTAGAGCTTGACAGCTTCTTGCAGTTTATGTATGAATAGTATCATTCTAAGCGGATTCAAAATTTATAAATATATAGTGCATAATATAATATTATTTTTAAACTTTTCACACGCACATATTATATTTGTGTGTCTATGTGTCGACGTATATGTAACTCAGTGGATACAATTACAACAAAATAATAGTCGAGACACGCACATGCTTAAGGCTATAAAATATTTAACTACAAAGTTTCAAGAAAAGATATTTGATGTTTTACTTTAGAGAACCATTGGAAACTTTACCCTAAAAGAAATAAACACACACTCTTGAACCACCTCCTTCGGATTTCAGTATCATTTTTATTTTCTTTTGCTCAAATTTAACTAACTTTTGAAGCAATACTTAAATGTCAATTTAGTTTCTTTTTAAAATTTAGAGCTGCATGATATACAAATAAATTAATTCTAATAACAATAATACATATTTATCAAAACAATTTTATTTAACTCTTAAAAATAAAAAAAATCGACACATCACCTAAGTGACATGGCTAGAGAATATCACGTGGTAGTTCTTTTCTCAATTTTAGTTTCTTTTTTATTTAGCATAGTATTTCGAGTGGCCAGGAAAAAAAAGGGGAAACTATCAAACGTTACGGTGGAGTTATAAATACTCCTCCAATCCTTAATCAGAGATCAGGTTCGAGCCAGGGAACAAAGTCATTTTTGGTAAGAAACGCTTTACCTCCCAAAGTGAGATTTTTTTGTGCGAATCTGAATTAATCGAGCTCCAACACGGATACCGAATATCGGGTGAGCAACCAAATATGAAAAGCATTTGCACCATACAAAGAGAATTAATGCATACATTCTACATATGATGGCTTCATTATCGTGATTTCATTTTCAGCCAGTCTGGATAATCAAGGCAAGAAAGACATGTACAAAGGACCTGTTTTGCAATGCCAGTTGCAGTTAGGGCCCATGATAGAGACTTTGAGGAAATACAGGGGCCTTTCTATAGGAACAAATGTTTTGACATATAAAACTCCACATACAACTTCCAAAATTCCCGAGGGTCGATGGCACACAGTTAGTAATTTTACATAAAATATATCCGTCTCTATATCTTTCTCCACTTAAATATTAGATTTTTGTTTGTGGCAGGATTCTAAATTCTGATGTGCGCCTAATCCTCACATAACGCGTTGCTCTCTTACCACTAAACGAAAGCTTCGGTGGTCGTTGGCTAGATGTGTATAGTTGGAAATCTTAATAATATATACTCACTTTAAGTCGATACCCATTATTACATAGGAACGAGTTGTAGTGATATAATGTACGACTGACTTTAAATCTTGAATTCGACTCTAGTGTAGGGTAGCCCGTTGTACAAGGCATCCAACGTTCACACAGAGTTCGGGGAAAGGTCTCACCCCAAGGGGTGTGATAGACAGTGTACTCTAATTCAAGTATTAAAGGTTGCTTCCACGGCTCGAATATATGACATATACGTCACACAGAGACAACTTTACCGTTGCTCCAAGGCTCCCTTCGGGTTCGACTCTATTGTAACGAAAAAAAACAAGGGTCACAATATCAAGTTATTCTCAGCTCTTTGCACAGCTGTTGTCTTGCTGTTTCTTTATGAGGAGCCATTTTGTTTTAGCTAAAAGGTGTGAATGATGTGCCAAAAGGGTCCCCAGTGACTCACTGGCAATGACCTATTTGATAGGACTAAGATTCTTCCCTCAAAATAGAAGTTTAACTAACATGGCTCAATGATGTGACATCCTATAAAAATAAATATAGCGAGACATCTTTATAACATTATCCATCTATAATAGTCATTCACTATAAAAGTCAAAATTTTTTCGAACCGATCTGTTGTGTTATGTTATAATATATGTCATCTATAACAACACTTCACTTCACTGTAGCATCCAAAAAATATCATAACAAATGCAGCTATTAAAAAGAGGTTTAACTATAGAAGGAAAGGGCACAATTTGTTATTGAAAATAAAGTGAAATGAAAAATCCTTTGGAGTTTTTTTAACAAAAAAGTGAATAAAATAATGAAGGGGCTTTTAATGCGACGATATAGCAATCAGAAATGGATTCATTTCTTACCGTCACCACCTAACATAAAATTAGATTGCTCAACAGCCGACCAAAGTGTTCTATACTTCTTCACAATCGTCTTCGTATAGAAAGAAAGTAGAAACACAAAATGGAATAGTCACCTGCTATAAGTAAGTTGTGAGTTTTCACCAAAACAACAAAATAATGATGCACTGTCAAACTACAAGATGTAACTAAACTGATATACCACTTTCATTTAAATAGGAAGGGCAATGTAGTGAAGTGCAGACATGGAAAACAACCAGGTTCTTGCACTGTGAAATTTACAATATTCCTGTGGGACGAAATATTCGAAGAAAATGGGCAAGAAAAAGAAGAAAACAGCTCAAATCTAACAAGAAAGACAATGCCAGCTATGTGATACGAGGACTTGAAATGGAGCGATGCACTTGAAAATACATGATCACCTGCCGTTAAACTGTTAAAAAACCTTTGACCTTAAACTCACCTATACATAGATTCCCCTCGCTAACAGCAGCTCGACAATGATTCCCAAAGGGTTGGAAGTCTTGCATGAAAATAATGAACTATATGGACATTGAGTTGATAAATAGTTTTACCAATGTTTTCTGAACTAAGGTCCTACTGGAGCAATGCCTTTGGTTTTGGCAGCGGCTGCAGCAGCCGCCGCCGCAGCTGCAGCTGCACTTGGACTCGGGGGAGGTCTTGAATTGGACTGTGATGTACTTTCAACTATAACTAATTGTTGTTGTGTTTGCTGTGTTTGTTGAGAACTGACCTGGGCAATCAAGGCCTTGATCTGGCCTCCAGTTAATGTCTCCTGCTCAAGCAATGCATTAGCAAGCGCATGAAGCTCTTTACTGTGGGTAGTGAGAATCGTTTTCGCGTTGTTGTAAGCCCTTTCGAGTAGTTCTTTTACTTCCTTCTCGATAAGAAGCCTAGTCTTAGTGCTCATGCTCCTCCCATTATCGTCGTAGTTGTGAGTAACGAGCCCCACTTCTTTGCTCATACCAAACTTGGTGACCATGGCTCGGGCTAGCTTCGTTGCTTGCTTGAGATCATCAGATGGACCAGATGTAACTTCACTTTCCCCGAAAATGAGCTCTTCAGCAACCCGCCCACCCATAGTAACATCAAGCCGAGCAAGCATCTGCTTACGAGACATGGTAGTCTCGTCCTTCTCAGGCAATTGAGCAACCATACCAAGAGCCATGCCTCGTGGAACAATAGTAGCTTTGTGCACCGGAAGAGCTCCGTCTGTATGCATCGCTACAAGTGCATGGCCACCTTCGTGGTAGGCTGTGAGTTTTCTCGTCTCTTGGGATATAAAAGCCGATTTGCGCTCGCTTCCCATCATGATCTTGTCCTTAGCATGCTCTAGATCAGCCAAGGTTACGGCTTTGGCACCATCCATTGCAGCCTTTACAGCAGCAATATTCACCAAGTTAGCAAGGTCAGCACCAGAAAATCCAGGAGTCCCCCGAGCAACGATCATAAGGTCAACATCGTCCGCCTTCAGAATCTGCCAAACAGGATATTCTTTATATGAGAAATTAGCAATGATAGACCAAACATGGAAAAAAGGAAGCTTGACATAGTGCAGCATAGTAGCTCATTTTTATTCTAGGACATGAAAATAGAAAGAGAAAGTAGCAATTTACAATAAATAAATAGCGAGTAGATAAGAAACGATGAATCAATGACAAAGTAAAATATGCCAAGGCAACCGAAACAGGAGAAGATATCCCGTCACTGAATTTAGGAGATGATAACATTTATTGCATCTTTGTAAACTTCGAATAATCCATCGTGCAGGGTAAATGAAAATATACCGCCAATACGCCAGGAAAGAGGATGTGACGCAAAACAGGTTTATCATCTAAACACTAAATGGGAAAAGAAAACAGGGGGAAAGATTACCTTTGACATGTGAGATTCCAAAATCTGTTTCCGCCCTTCGACATCAGGATTTGGGACAACAATGTTGCGATCAAATCGTCCAGGTCTCACCAATGCCTTATCCAGTGACTCGGGGAAATTAGTGGCAGCAATCACAATGATACCATCATTTTGTCTGAAGCCATCCAGCTCGACAAGCAACTGATTTAAAGTCATCCTCATATATTGTTGGTCCTTTGGGTTACGGCTTCCTCCAATAGCATCAATCTCATCAATGAATATAATGCATGGTGATCGCTTCTTAGCAGCGGCGAAAAGGTCCCTCACTCTCCGAGCTCCGACACCGACAAACATTTCTTCAAACTCACTGCCACTGCATGAGAAAAAGGGAACCCCAGCTTCTCCAGCTATGGCCCTCGCCAACATGGTCTTACCAGTTCCAGGGGGACCAACAAGTAATACGCCTTTTGGGAGCTTGCCACCAAGACGAGTGAAACGCTGTACCCAAAAGTTCGCTGAAATGAGCAAGTGCAAAATATTTACCTCAAACCCTAAAAACAAAGATCACCTCTCAAGTCCCAGCCATAATTTATGTTGCTCGGACTCTCCGAAAATGTCTCTGAGTTCGTGTCGGATTTTCCAACAAATAGTGCATTTTTGGAAGATCCAACACGAACCCGGAGGCATTTTTGGAGAGTCTGCAGCATAGAACAGAATAAACAATAAAAAACATTGGGGAAATGCGACGGGACATATTGCAGCTAATAAGACGTTGATACATTTGAGCCATACATCACCACATTTACTAATCATCAAAAATAAGAAAGTCATACATTACAAATTCTACTGTCCAAGATAAGTATCTTTGACCAGAAGTGGAAACTATAGGCAACAGTTTAAAAGATTTAGTATAATAGAAGGTAAGCAAAAGCACGAATAGCCACCAAAAGCCTTCTCGTTTGTACCCTTTCTCCTCTTTTACTACCTAAAGGGTATCTATTGCTCGATCAAGACTGAAAGCAGCTGATTCCACTTGAATATTACAATAATGGTGTAGCTACTTTGATCTTCGGGAGGTCACAACCTAAATTTCCGTTTTTTTTTTGTTTTAAGCAGAATTTTCATGAAAAGCTAAAGAAAATACAGAATTAAACAACTTTTTTAACAGCTAATGACATCCATTTAAGCTCTCATGTACCTCAGCTCGTGGCAGTCCATATTAGATTAAACTCACAAGTAAACACCATGTTTTTTTGTATTCTTAATTCTTTGTTTTTTTAATAAGCATCACGTTGGAATAGAAATTCTAGAGTGTCCTAAGTAAACTTGTAGGTAAGTAATGGTTGGCTATTCGGAAACATGTTTTCCGTGTACTTTTCAATCACATTTATGATATACTATTCACCAAATGGATATGTAAATAAGTGACCATTAACTGATTTTGACTATCATGGCCAAAACAATTTAGGCTTTACTTTGATCTGTGTTTAGGCACCATTATAGCATAAACTAAAAAGAATTTTGACACTAAACCTAATCGGAGTTCAACAGCTGAATTAATTGAATGATCATGACCTACTTATGAGCACAAGGGGAATAACCTTATAATCCTCTAACTTCTCCTTCTATCCATAATATCTTCGCCCCAACAGAACGTACTGTAGATATAATTAACAAATGATGAAATGTGTTCTCACACATTTTTATCCTTGGGATATTTTCAGATGGGTGTTGAAAGAGGGCTAGCAAGAACACTGTCGTAAATGATGAACTCCAGTCCTGCATTTCTAGAATATTATTGAACGGAACAGCAAAGAACAAAATTCATCACTGTGTTTTTTTTGTTTACTTACCTGGATTAATGATACAAATATCAAACTTAGGACTTTATTTTGCAGATGAAGTGATTGAACTGCTTGTGATTACTGAAAACACCACCCAGATTAACCCACCTTAGGATCTCGGAGATAGTGAACAATTTCTTCCAGCTCAGATTTTGCCTCATCAACACCCTTCACATCAGAAAATTTTGTATTGGTTTCCATACTCGGTTGCACTTCCTCATTTAAACCAAGTCCTGATTCAGAAAATGGATTAAGAAAAAGACAGTAGCAGAATGCATCTGAATAAAGTTTCAAACGCCAAACAAAAATGGGATAATTACATTTTTGGCCCGCCCTAAGAAATAATAGCCGGAAAATGTATATTTTTGCATATTAAGTACAAATATACATATAATATACATAATCAGTGTATATGTTTTGTATATATGGGCTAGAGCCTGTATTATTTTCGACCGACGGGGCAAAAATGAAAAAGCCCAACAAAAATTGCAGAACTCCTATACCTTTGCTGATTCCTCTATCTTCAATGAGAGCACCAATTCCTGAAATCAAGAGAAAGGCCACAGCCAGAGACCGGAATGTACGCCATAACTGTTCTTTGAAGTTACCTCCTTCAACAGCCACCATATGTATAGGAGTATTACGAGTACCAAGAACACCATCCTTTGTTGCTTTCCCAACATTCCTAAAAGCAGACAGAGCCCCTAAATTTTCTTCCTCCACATGAGAACTAGCAGAACCAGAAATCCCTGAAAACAGCTCTCGTAAGCACTATTGGTATCCATGCTAAACTAATTAAAAAGACAGAAACCCTCATCAGCAAGTACTAACTGTTCAATATTTAGCGTAATCTATTCTCAAAGGCGAGCCAAACCAAACAATACAAGGTAACAAGAGACATTCTAATTATTACTACCTCTCTGCAAAGTCCGGAGCAGCTCACTTTCATCGAGTTTGTCAGCCTTTACCAGTGCCTTAACATACGCTGACACTGCTTCTGGATTAGAAAGCAATGAAGGTTGGCTTTCAAACAACCTTATGACTGCCTCTTGGTCATTTCTATGATATGCAGCATTACTACTTTCATTTGTTTCACGTGCTCTGCGTCCTAGACTGCCCACATAACTAGACTGAAACCTTTGCTTGATATTTGCAACTCCATACACTGCACACAAAAAAGGGACAAGTTGGAAAAAGAACATAAGGTTGCTGGCTCAATCAAAAGATGCTACTTAGAAAAATGTTTCTAAAATGCATTACTAACTTTTTTTGGGTAAGGATGCATTCACTAATTTCTTTTAAGACGGTGGTGTCTGGTCTAGCTTGCGCGCATCTCATCTATTGTACCAGAGTACCTGCTACCTCCTACCAGCACATGTATCGGGAAACTCTGCCCACTAAGGGCTTAGGCAAATGGGAAGAGATTCTACCTAGTGCTTTTTGCCTCATCTAGGATTTGAACCTGAGACCTCATAGTTCTCCCAACTTCATTGACCACTAGGTCACACCCTTGGTAGCGGATGCATTCACTAACCTATCAGTTGATGTTAACTCATTAGCATTTAAGGTAGACATGGAAGCATATGACCAAAAACGATGTACTTAACTCAGGAGGTTTGCTAGCTCATTTCCATGAAGTTTGCTACTGGAGAAATTGCTTATGAATTTGTAGTCACTAACTTATAAGCTGATAATATGTTAATTTATTAGCGTCTAACGTTCACAAGACTTGGAAGTTTACGACGGAAAAGGATTGCACTGAACTGAATAGGTTTGCTAGCTCTTTCTGTGAAGCATACTACTGAAAAAAATTGCATTCGAGTTGAGAGGTTGCATGTTCGTTTACACAAGATGGTAAAATGGTCTCCAACATTATCTTGCAAGGCACAAGAAAACTGTTTAAACCAAATTATTTGCAAAAACAATAAACTACAGGGAGAAAATCAACAGTATTAAACCACCTATAATCAAAATTTACTCTACTTAGATAACTTGTCTGGCATTAAAATACAAAAACAGTTTTTTTGTTAGCGACATGCAAAGGTAGGCAAAATATAGAGAGATTTCCAACAAAATAATAAATGTTCAATTATTTTCTACTAATGTGCAAATCTAATCTAGCAAGACTTAAATTTATAATAAAAGCAGTTCCGAAAGGTTGACATAATAATCTTATTTTGACGTCTAGAGAATTTTTCTTCCACTTGCTTTGGTACATTATTGATGTCACACTCAACTCATTCTTTAACTTACCGAACCTTATTTTCTAGATCGTCATCCATGTCAAGCTACCAGTAAAGTGACTAGAATATTTCACAAAATTATAGGTACGGCCATTGTTCAATATAAAGAACACAACAGCTGAACTTTTTAGAGGACCGTGAATATCAAGCGGAAAATTAGGATAAATTCCATGGAAAGAAATTCCATGTCATCAACCATATGATTAGATATCTATGTAGACCACAGAAACAAAGAAACTCTACTACATGGGTGCCAAAAACTCAGAGCATACCTTCACTTCCTATGATCCTTTTAGAAGTAAGATACATTCTATTGGATAAAGAGCTTAGCTGCCTCAGTTGAGATTGATGCCTCTCAACCTATAAAACACAAGAAGGTACTGTTACAGACATAAGAGGAAAGAAAATAGGGAAATAAAACCATCATAAAACGTGCAGTGTAAGATAAGGAAAACTGCCAAACTAAATACGACCAATCTAAAAAAAGGCAGCTGAGAAAATCTTTTTTTTTTGAAGAATAAGAATATTTCACCTTAAAACAAAAGATATTGGTAGAAACACGTAGTGAGCTAGATGAGATACAATCAATCAACTACACCTCAATCCCAAATTAGTCGGAGTTGGTTAAATGAATCATTTTTATCCATTTTGCTCTATAAACTCCATCTCAGTTCAATACTAAAAAATGAATTTTTTTTAAGTCAAATTAGTGATTATCAAAGGTTAGAGGTTCTCCAAATCTTAAACTCTAACCACAATAAAAGGATTTACAGCAAGCACCAAACAAAACTTAAGACATAGCACGAACAACTAAACATTTATCTTAGCTAGTTGGTATTGCCTGTAAACTAATTGAATACTGTGAACTAGACTAAAAATTAAGAAATAATTTCGGAAAAGAAAAGAAATGATCTTCAGTTTCATAACCAATATTATAACAAGAAAAAAGAGATAAAGAAGCTACCGCCCTAGAAAAACATTGTACTTGGAAGATAGCCAAGAATCCCTAAGTAACGAAAAAAAGAAACCCAATTTACAAGCGAGCTAAATACTCTGAATTTCCAATAATTTAATCGAAAAGAAATAAAAAAGATTCAATTTGGAAGAAGAAACCCATAAAACTACCAAGATTTGGGTTTCTATGACCTAATAGAGTGAAATCTCAAACCATCAATCAATCATTGGTGGAGCCACAACCAATGAAGTAAAATCCCTTACATTGGAAAATAGTAATGTCCGAATAGGGAAAAACAATTTTGTCATGTATATATAAGCTTTCGAATCCCCTTGATTTACTTTAGGTTGCAAGTTTGAAATTATTGAATCCCCTTGTTAAAATTACTGACTCCGCCAATACAATCAATCAATCAATCACACCTCAATTCTAAACTAGTTCAGATCAGCTATATGAATCATCACAAATACTTATCCATGCACGAACGTATAATCTAACCAGAATACATAATTTCGGGACAAACACCAAAGTAAATTTAAAACATAACAGCAACAACTAAACATTAATCCTAACCAGAAAAACATTTTACTTGGAAGACAGTGGCATAGCACTAAAATAATCCTAAGAAACTAAAAAGAGAAAGCCCAAGTCTGGAACAAGCTAAATACTCTAAAATTTCCAATAATTTAACAAAAAAGGAAAACCAAACTTTGAAGTAAAAACCCATAAAACTACCAGAATTAAGGTTTCTCTGACAGTAGCATAGCACTAAAATAATCCTAAGAAACATAAAAGAGAAGACCCAAGTTAGGAACAAGCTAAATACTCTAAAATTCCTAAGGAACAAAAAGATCCAATCTCTGACATAATCCTAAGGAACCAAAAAAATAAAAAATAAAAGATAAACCCCAAGTTAGGAACAAGCTAATTACTCTAAAATTTCCACTAATTTCATAAGAAAACTAAAAAATATACAATCTTTGAAATAAAGACACATAAAACTACAAAAATTAGGGTTTCTCTGACCTAATAGACTGAATTATCAAACCATCAATCAATCAATAAACCAAACAAAAAATGAGATTAAAAAAATCCTTCCGAGGAAATAGAAAAAATGAAATAAAAACAAAAAGTTTGAATTAAAGAAGTGACCTGGGTGAGAAGGCGTATTAAAGCCATCTCCTTTTTTCAAAAGAAAGATTGGATTTTTCTTCAATCCCTTTATATATCTTGAGAATTTCCCCCTCTTGTTTACTATGTAGTTTTCTTGATGCTTTTGTGTCGATTTTTCAGAGCTCCATTTGTTGATGGAAAATGGAGAAGGGGAAAAAGGGGGGCAAGATGGATATTTTGTTTTTGTTTTTTCAAAGGAAATATAAATATATTTGGCTATTTACTACAAATAAATTGACAAGACTGGGTTACTAAAGTGGTGAGCACCCTCCACTTCCAACCAAAAGTTTGTAAGTTCAAGTCACCCCAAGAGGAAGGTGGGGAAGGAGGGTTCGGACGAACTTAATAGTTTTAGTTCGAATTCTGTATTTGTCTTAAAACATTTATTGAATATGTATAAATTATTAATTTAGAACCCAATAACTTAAGACGATTAAAATTCCATACCAATAAGTTTGAAATCCCAATTCCGCCTCCGCCTATTATGGTGTTGATTGCTAACTTGTACACCACATAGAGATAGCTGAATTTTAATTACTCCCCCGTTCACTTGTACTTGTTCACTTTGGATTTTGCACGCCCCTTAAGAAATAATAAATAAAGTGCATAATTTACCATGATACCCATATTAATTGGTGTATAGTCTTAATAAATTCGAAAAATGATTTGGAATGAGTAATTAATGGTAAGGGCAATACAGAAAAAGTAAATTATTTTTCTCTTGATATACGAAAAGTGCCAAGTAAAAATAAAAATTTTATTTTTAGAATACGTGACAATCAAAAGTGAACGGAGGGAGTATTATTATTTTGTTTTAGAAAATGATTCGATCATATTTGCACCCCATTAGTAAATTATCTCGTATTTGTTTTTATTATTAATGAAGTTCTAATAGGAAATGGATAGATATTATGTGCAAATTCTTTAAGAAGAAAAAAGTCCAAATAACTCTCAAATTTTAATTATAGTCCTAATAGTAGTATTTATTTTCTTTTTCTAAACATGTATAGTGTATCTTTTTACCCGAAGGAGGAAAAGAATTAAAGTCAAATTCACACAGTTTGCATGATATTACTTAAATTGAAGCACTTAAGAATTTGAGCAAGTGATTATTAAAGTGGTAAATCGTAGTTCAAATTCAAAAACAAAAAATATTACTCCCTTTGTCCCAATTTATTGTGAAAATGACATAAGGTAGCCACTTTTAAGTATGTTGTTTAAAACATATTCACAGTTTACAATATATTTAAAAATTAGCCAATAAACTTAAACTTTAGGACATGACGTCCTGAACTTAAACCTCAAGTTTCAAACTTCAGGACGTCGTGTCCTAAAGTTCAAAAATTGTGTCCATAAATCTTATGTCTTGAATTTTAAATTAACAGTTCAGAAATTCGGATCACTTAGTCCTGAATTTCAAATTAGCAGTTCATAAATTCAAGACACTTAGTCCCGAATTTCAAGTTAGCAGCTCAAAAATTTAGGATACTTAGGCCTGAAGTTTGGACGAATTGGCTAATTTTTAAATATTATAAATTGTGAATATATTTTAAATAGCAAACTTAAAAGTGGCTATTGGTGCACTTAACCCCTTTGATGCATTTCGAATTTCGAGATTTAAACGAGTTTTTTCTTTGATCATTATTTTTTTATTATGTCTTTTAAATATTTTAAATTTTATTGTGACTTATAATACTTTTGATATAGCTTTTAAATATGTAAATTTCATTTCAAAAAAAATTTAATAATTTTATGTTTGAATTTATGATCAAAATTAAGAAGTTTGATGCTCGAAATCTGAATTGCATCAAATAAATTGAGACAAAAGGAAGTAAAAATTTTCTTTTTTACATGTCTAAACCTTAGTAGGCACACAAAACTAATCTAGACACCACCATTATTGAAAGAAGCTCAATTGAAAGTATTGAACAAAATTCTTATTGGCTTAGTTTAACATGTTTATCCTAGACCTAGCTAAGTAGCTAAGAGCTTCTAATAATTTAAAAACATAGGAATCTTACTTATTTTGATTAATGAAACATTGTTTGTTGACAAACAAACAAAAAAGAAAGTAATTTTTAGAGTAATTTTTAATAGTGATTCATGAGACCTAGAATTCCAAATTCCAATGTGCATTATGTTGAGTAATATTACTCTTTGTTGACGAGTAAAAATCTAAAATAAATAACTGCAGTGTCCCATTGGCCTAAGAGTAGTATGCACGAAGCTATGTGAAAATTGTTTACTTTTGAATCCCCTTGTTAAAATTCTTGGTTCTGCTATTGCAATCAATCAAAAACACCTCAATTCTAGGCTAGTTCAGGTCAACTATATGAGTCGTCATAAACACTTATCCATTCGGCACGGACTTATAATCTAACCAGAATACATAATTTTAGTGCAAACACCAAACCAAATTTAAAACATAGCGGGAAAAACTAAACCTTAATCCTAACTAGTTGGTACTGTGTATAAGTTAAATAAGCTATAGACTTCAAAACATAAATACAAAACAAAACAAAAAACGCTCCTCAGTTTCATAAACCATTATTATAACAAGAAAAAAGATATAAAGCAGCTATAGTCGAGTCCGGAAGAAAAAACAACATTTTGAACTCAAGCGACTAAAATAGGTGTTCAAAAAAAGGGTGAACAATTTTATATATAGCGCATGAACTACATGCACTATACGTCAACAACGTCAGTTACCCCGTTAACGTATAGCGCATGAAAAATCATGCGTTATACACTTACCAGATATGGTGTTCTTTGAAGGGTGGGAATGACTAGAGTTAAACGATTAAAATGTACCTACTAATTGTCACTTAAACTACACACACACATATATCATTGAATGCTTATTAGTATCGAAAATTAGTACTCATAATGTAGTATGATATTTTAGACTAAGGTTCGGTTGATTCACGTACTAATTATGCATAGACTGATTATACTTTGCATAATAATGTGAAGATTATTATACAGTAAATAACATTATTATACAATAACTTTTTACTTTTAGGGAATTTTGTTTTTAGTTATTCGTATTCATGTATTGCTAACATATGTACTCTTATTCCATATTCTATTTTGCATAAATAATACGCAAATTCTAACATAACTTATAGAGGTATTCGTAAATGCAGAATTAATAAAGCCAACCCGATGTTGAGAAAGCACCAAGGGCATCCGGGTACACAATGGCTTTCTACCGGCACTAATGGGAGTTCATTAAACACTGCATACTTGCAGCTATGAGTTACTATCACCAGCATTGTTGGATGGTTAGGTCATGTAATGCATAATTCAATGCGCTCATTCTTAAAAAGAAAGGGGCAATGGAGCTAAGGGACTATAGACCAATTAATCTAATTGGCAGTGTGTACAAGATCATAGCTAAAGTCCTAGCTGAAAGGTTGAAGAAAGTAATGGGAAAATTGGTCTCAAATCAACAGAATGCATTCATCCAAAGAAGGCAGATTACAGATGCTTCAATGAAAGCAAACAAAGTCCTTGATTGGCAGTTAACGCAGGGGGATGTAGGGATTCTATGTAAGATGGACATAAAAAAAAGCCTTTGATCAACTTAACTGGTCCTACCTCATTTCCACTCTCAAGCAAATGGGATTTGGGGAAAGATAGTTAAAATGGATCAAGTTCAATATCTATACTGTGAAGTACTCCATTCTAATCAACAGGAACCAAGTTGGTTTTTTCTCCCCTCAGAGGGGATTGAGACAGGGAGACCCACTCTCACCATTCTTATTCATATTAGCAATGGAAGGACACGATAAGATGTTGGATAAAGCTAAGCAGATGCAATGGTTGAAAGGTTTTGATGTTGGGAGAGGAAGCACAGTCAATATTTCTCATATGCTCTATGCAGATGACAATTTGATTTTCTGTGGGGCAGACAGAAGTCAAGTGCTCTATCTAAATCTAACCCTTCTTATTTTTGAAGCTATTTCAAGTCTTCACATTAACATGCTCAAAAGTGTAATCTATCTTGTTAACGAGGTGCATAATTTAGAAGACCTGCCTAGAATTTTAAGCTGCAATAATGGATGTTTACCAACCACTTACCTGGGACTTCCACTAGGGGAAAAGTTCAAGTCAGAAACTATATGGAGTGGGATCATTGAGTAATTTGAAAAGAAACTTATTTCTTGGAAGCTACAGTATTTGTCTATGGGTGGAAGACTAACTCTAATCAGTAATGTCCTAGACAACATCCCAACCTACGAGATGTAACTCTTTCCAATGCCTAGTAAGGTCCTGAAGCATCTTGACAAGATCAGAAGAAACTTTCTATGGGAAGGGACTAAAGATGATCACAAGTTCCACCTGGTAAAGTGGTCTAAAGTTATCTTACCAAAGGACCAAGGTGGATTAGGGGTCAGGGACTTAGCTCTGCACAACAAATGCTTATTGATGAAATGGCTTTGGAGATATACACGGGAGGAGCAGAGCCTATGGAAGAAAGTTGTCAGTGCCAAACATGGAACCCAAAGCCACCGGTGCACCAAGCTATCTAAAGCACCACAAGGAGTTGAAGTTTGGAAGAGCATCTACAAACTCTGGGAGGAGTTCTCACAAAACCAGCACTTTGCAGTTTGCAGATGGACAACAAATAAAATTCTGAAAGGACAAATGGCTAGGCAACACACCCCTATGGAATGACTACCCTGCTCTCTTTCAGATGGTTAGTGATCCAGACTCAACAATTCGTCAGTACAGAGAAGGAAACTCATTGAATATAACATTTAGAAGGAACTTGCAAGACTGGGAATATGAGGATCTGCTCAGACGTCTTTCCTCACTCAACAATTTTTCAAGCAACACTCTAGTACCTGATCAGTTCAAATAGGGTATTGCAGATGCAGGAAAGTACTCAGTCAAACAGCCTGCAAGTTAGCACGAACTCATAATGTAATAACTAACCATTGGCCTTGGAAGTTAATATGGAAAATCAAGTTGCCACCCAAAGTTATCTGCTTCAATTGGACTGCACTTTATGAGGCTTGTCTGACACAAGACAACTTAGCCGAGAGGAATTTTCAGATTGTGAATAGATGTTACATGTACCAGAGGGAGGCAGAAACTCACAACCATCTTTTTCTTCAATGTCCCGTTGCACCAGATTTATGGAGTATGTTTATATCACTTTATGGACTTAGTTTGGTCATGCCTTGGAGTTACTAGAAAGTTGATAGCACCATTAGGAAAGTATGGAAGATGATACCTGCAGCTATTTTTTGGAGCATTTGGATTGAGAGACACATCAAGTGTTTTGATGGAGTATCAACTTCTCCCCACTGACTCAAGGCTAGATGCCTCATGTATTTGTATAGCTGGGCTTATCTATCCTCTATAGACTCCCCTGATTAGTTTTTTGAATTTTGTTAGCTCCCTAGTACTAGTATAAATATTTGTAAGAAACTAACTCTTTTGTAACTTTTGCATCTTCTTGATGCCAGAAATGAAATCAATTACTTCATAAAAAAAAAATAAAGCCAACCAGATGTTGTATTGATTGAAATACACGGCTTTTTATACTATCATCAAATATTGTATAACTTATATTAAATTTTATGTTGGAATTAATTTGTTAAGACGATAAATCAAACAACTCCTTATTGTTTAAAGAATTTTGAATCAGTCTATCAAAGATATATACCTCTTTGAACCAACAAAGGGGTGTGATTTGTCGTATTGGGGAAGTGTATAAAAAATCGGAATTTATAGCTTCTAAGTAAAGACAGTTCAACTTTGCGGGCTTTGGGAGCGTGACTAGCTTTAGATTTTAAGTAGAATATGATAAAAAAGAAGTGTATAGCGCATGAAATAGATGCGCTATACTAACTGACCCCATTAACATAAAAGTGTTCGTCCTTTTTTTAACACCTATTTTGGTCGCTTGAGTTCAAAATATTATTACTTTGGTTCCGGACTCATTATAGTCTCAGTAAAACATTATACTTGGAAAACATTAGCATAAAACTAAACCAATCCTATTAAGAAACCAAAAAGATGAAAACCCAAGTTAGGACCGAGCTAATTACTCTGAAATTTTCAATAATTTAACAAAAATAAAAAATAAAAAGAAGATCCAATCTTTGAAATAAAAACCCATAAAACAACCAGTATTAGGGTTTCTCTGACACTAGCATAGCACTAAAATAATCCTAAGAAACATAAAAGAGTAGACCCAAGTTAGGAACAAGCTAAATACTCTAAAATTTCCAATAATTTAATTGGAAAGAACAAAAAGATTCAATCTCTGACATAATCCTAAGGAACAAAAAAACAAAGATAAACCCCAAGTTAGGAACAAGCTAATTACTCTAAAATTTCCACTAATTTCATAAGAAAATTTATAAATATCCAACCTTTGAAATAAAAACACAAAAAACTACAAAAACTAGGGTTTCTCTGGCCTAATAGACTGAATTATCAATCAATCAATAAACCAAACAAAAAATGAAATTAAAAAAATCCTTCCGAGGAAATTGAAAAAATAAATAAAAACAAAAAGTTTGAATTAAAGAAGTGACCTGGGTGAGAAGGCGCATTAAAGCCATCTCCTTTTTTCAAAAGAAAGATTGGATTTTTCTTCAATCCCTTTATATATCTTGAGAATTTCCCCCTCTTAATCTATGTAGCTTTCTTGATGCTTTTGTGTCGATTTTTCAGAGTTCCATTTGTTGATGAAAAATGGAGAAGGGAAAACAGGAGAGCAAGATGGATATTTTGTTTTTGTTTTTCCGGAGGAAATATAAATATATTTGGCTATTAACTACAAATAAATAAATAAATAAATAAATAAATAAATAAATGGACATTCTATTTTGGTTAATATGTCAGTTGGTCTGTTTCAGCTTGGATGCCCTATTATGAGGGGGCAGAGCTAAAGTGCTCAGACACGATTCGGCCTTGGTTGGAACTTTTTATTTGTTTTAAAAAATTTATTTAATATATATAAATTATTAATTTAAAACTCAGTAATTTAAGGCAATTAAAATCTCAAATTAATAAGTTTGAAATTCTAGTTTCGGCTTTGTCTATTATGGTGCTGACTGCTAACTTGTACACCGCATAGAGATAGCTGAATTTTAATTACTCCCTCCGTTCACTTTTACTTGTTCATTTTGGATTTTGCACGCCCCTTAAAAAATAATAAATAAAGTGCATAATTTACCACGATACTCATATTAATTGGTGTATAGTCTTAATAAATTCGAAAAATGATTTTGAATGGGTAATTAATGCAAAGGGAAAAACAGGAAAAATAAATTATTTTTATCTTGATATACGAAAAGTGACAAGTAAAAATAAAAAATTTATTTATAGAATACGTGACAATCAAAAGTGAACGGAGGGAGTATTATTCTTTTGTTTTAGGAAAGGATTCAATCATATTTGCACCCCATTAGTAAATTATCTCGTATTTGTTTTTATTATTAATGAAGTTCTAATAGGAAATGGATAGATATTATGTGCAAATTCTTTAAGAAGAAAAAAGCCCAAATAACTCTCAAATTTTAATTATAGTTCTAATAGTAGTATCTATTTTAACTTTTTACAACGAAGGGAAAAAGAAGTTAAAGTCGAATTCACACAGTTTGCATGACATTACATAAATTGAAGCACTTAAGAATGTGATCAAGTGGTTATTTAAGTACATAAATCGTAGTTCAAATTCAAAAACAAAAAATATTACTCCCTTTGTCTCAATTTATTGTGAAAATGACATTAGGTAGCTACTTTTAAGTATGTTGTTTAAAATATATCTACAGTTTATAATATATTTAAAAATTAGCAATAAACTTTAAACTTTAGGACATGACGTCATGATCTTAAACCTCAAGGTTCAAACTTCAGGACGTCGTATCCTAAAGTTCAAAAATTGTGTCCATAAATCTTATGTCTTGAATTTTAAGTTAACAATTCAGAAATCCGGGATACTTAGTCCTGAATTTCAAATTAGCAGCTCCAAATTTAGGACACTCAGTCCTGAAGTTTGGACGAATTGGCTAATTTTAAAATATTATAAATTGTGAATATATTTTAAATAGCAAACTTAAAAGTGGCTATTGGTGCACTTCGCCCCAATTTCTTTGATGCATTTCGAATTTCGAGAGTTAAACGAGTTTTTTCTTTGATCATTATTTTTTTATATGTCTTTTAAATATTTTAAATTTTATTGTGACTTATAATGCTTTTGATATAGCTTTTAAATATGTAAATTTCATTTTTTTTTAAATAAGTTTGAATTTACGATCAAAATTAAGAAGTTTGATGCTCGAAATCTAAATTTCATCAAATAAATTGAGACAAAGGGAGTAAATAATTTTTTTTCTTTTTTACCTGTCTGAACCTTAGTAGGCATACAAAACTAATCTAGACACCACCATTATTGAAAGAAAATGGCTCAATTGAAGGTATTGAACAAAATTCTTATTGGCTTAGTTTAACATGTTTATCCTAGACCTAGCTAAGTAGCTAAGAGCTTCTAATAATTTAAAAACATAGGAATCTTACTTATTTTGATTAATGAAACATTGTTTGTTGACAAACAAAACAAAATGAAAGTAATTTTTAATAGTGATTCACGAGACCTAGAATTCCAAATTCCAACGTGCATTATGTTGAGTAATATTATTCTTTGTTGACGAGTAAAAATCTAAAATAAATAACCGGAGTGTCTCATTGGCCTAAGAGTAGTCTGCACGAAGCTATGTGAAAATTGTTTACTTCCAATTTCAGTCGATTGGACATGAGTTTAAACTTAATGCATTAATAATATGAAAAACTATATGCGCAATTAGGTTATTGAAAAGGCAATTTTCCTGATATTCTGTTACCGTCACGAGCAAGGGCGGATGCATGTGGAATGAAACGATGTCACGCGATACTGTTTGTCGAAAATTTTTTACGAGATATATGTAGTAATATTGTATGGAATACTAATATAAAGGAAATGAAACCACTTGACATATATTATTGCTTGGCATATTGGTTAAGTTCCTAATTTTGTTCTAAGAGGTTTTAAAAGTTCCAACCTCAACTAGATCATTTTTGTTGGCAAATATTTGAGAGAACCTCTATTGTTAAAAATTGTAGATAAGTAAGAGTTGAACTTACAACCGCTTCTAACTTAAAGACTCAACAAAACTAATGGACTAAGACTATTTCTTGTTAGGTAATGTAATAATTTATACTCTATTATTTATTATTCGCTCTTTTATAAATATTGACACTATTTACAAAAATAATTTACGTACGTCCTCGGTCAGGAGAAAGACGCATAAAAAAGGAACCGCTAAAAATAGTCATTTTCGAGTGCAAAAAAAGGTCAAACACGGTCAATTTAAAGAAATACCAACCAAAAATCAATCGCAATAGGTGGGCTAGAAAGAAAACTAGTAGTTGGTAATAGAAATCGACCGAGGCAGTCGATGTAATGTAATGAAGTTTAATTATACTGATTTTTTCTAACGCTCGAACAAAACACAATTTAAAAGGGGAAAAAACGCGAATAGCCAGCCCACTAATATTGTCAACTTTGAGTAGCCCTAAAAAGATTTCTACACCTAGCCCTATAATATTGTAGCCAAATAAATTAGATCTTCCAATAAAAACAAAAGGTAAAATCCCTTAATAACTTAAAATAAGGAGAAATATTCGCTCCTACAATTACGAAGACATGGATAGTGAACGGATTCAGTGGGCGACTCCAACAGAAGATATACAAAATACGTGGATAAGAGGACATTATCTAACGATTCATATCTAAAATTGATACAAATTGGGGGAGGAGAAGCGGCAAACTACTTGCAAACCAGTCATGGAATATGTTAATGTTTTGATTCAGTATAATGGGGAGTGGGATAGTGAAAACAAGTTTTGCAATTTTAATGTTTATGGAATTCAGGTCCGAGCAGATTGTAGGTTTTCAGAGTTTGTTGATGAAATCAACAATCAACTGAATATCGGCCCAAATTTTTCAGTGGAACTGAAATACTCCTTAAAAGATAAATATTCACCCAATAGGCATAGACAATGATATGAGCCTTCGATTTTACCTCGATTTGATAAAATTGAACTCCGACGTCACTCAATACCCATTGTGTATTGTGTTGAAGGAGAATCCAAATTCTGGTACTTGCTCCAAACCATTGTATGAAGTATGTGATGAGATTATACATGATGTAGATGTACCACATACCATTGAGATGCTAACTACAGGAAATGGGGAAGATTATGAAGGTACACAAATAGATCGGATTGGTGTAATTAACAACCCATTACATGAACAAATTGCAGAAAATCAAGTTTACAAGGGCAAAGAAACATTGATGAGTGTCTTGAAGAACCACGCAATGCGAGGAAATTTTCAATTTAAGGTGGAAAGATCATCAGCAACGAGGTTTGTTTGCATATGTAGCAAACGCAATTAATATGTAGCTAAGTATAATTTTTTAGACGTGTGATACCTCTATTTTTTACACTATGTATAATTTATATATAACTTTGTTTAATTCATGTATAATTGTGTATAAAGTCCATTATCATTTCATAATGAGTGTATAATGTGTGTTTAACCGCCTATAATTAGTGTATAAATGATACTAATATATATGGTAAAATATCTGAAGCATATTCATTTATGCATAAATGCGACTCGTGTTCGATAACTAGTCATATTTAAGATGAGAAAGCAACCTACTCTTCTTTAAAGGAATTCCTCCCATCATCAGATAAATAACATTTCCAAACAGGTTCAACCAATGCCTTTTGCACTTTGTAACACCTGCCTTGCATCCTCACCATTACATGATTCTTTTTCCAACTCTAGTTGAGGGTAGATCCGCTGGAGGTATAATGTGTGTTTAATTGTTTAGAGTTGTTGTGTAAACAGAGGCGGATGTAGCTTACTAGTTACGGGTTCAACTGAACCCGTAATTTTTTATGCGGAGTAAAAATTTATATGTAAAAAATTATTAAAATTGCAAAAATAGTAAATATGAACTCATAACTTTAAAAATATAATGAGTTCAATGTTAAAAATCTTAAAATTGAACCCATAAAATTTAAATTCTGGATCCGTCTCTGTGTGTAAATGATATCACTTGCCCACCAGAGGAAAGACTGATATCACTGCGTCACGTCAATTCATTGGCCGCTTGACTATCACAATGTATGCATATTGATGTCAACGGTTTGGGCCAAAATGGAATGTCTTCCAAGAAATTCCGGAGCCATTCAGCTTCTTCACCGGCTTTATCTAAGGCTATGAATTCAGCCTCCATTGTAGAGCGGGCAATACATGTTTGTTTGGACGACTTCCAAGATACCGCTCCTCCACCAATAGTGAATACATATCCACTCGTGGACTTAGAATCAGTTGAACCGGTGATCCAATTTGCATCACAGTATCCCTCAATCACCGCAGGGAAATTACTGTAGTGCAATTCAAAGTTCTGGGTATGTTCTAAATATCCCAAAACTCGTTTCATTGCCATCCAATGAGATTGGCCTGGATTGCTCGTATAAAGATTGTTGTTTCCCGTCAATATAGCTGTATTTGTAAATAATAATTCTAATTCTGCAAAATATAAATTTACGTAATAAAACAGTAAATAATTCGAGCCCACTGAATTCACAGTGTTTCCTTAAGGAATTTAATCCCCTCCTAGTACCCAAGGTAATGGATTATTTCCTCCCAGGATAGAACGAATAACACACTGGTGTAGCGGTACTTCAAACCCCAGTGTTTCAGCGAACACAAAGTTCGGTAGCAAATCACACTTACAGTTGCTTTGTTTGAAGTTAAAAACAATGCAGAACGAAGGAGTATATACTCAGAAGAACGTATGGAAGTTCTGAGAGGAAGGAGTGCAATGTATAGCCAATTGTATGTTGAGTTCTTGGTAATTTCAGTTGAGTTCCGAGTGTTTCACTTCAACATTTGCTGCTCCTATTTATAGCAACCAAGAGGGAGTGCAAGCCAAACGTCCACCCTTCATGGTGGAGCAAGCATTACATTCATGGTGGAGCAAGCACTTCATGGTGGAGCAAGCACTTCATGGTGGGAAGACCATTATCCGGCTGCCAATGATCAAATACACGGATTGGAAAATATCCGTTACAAATACGGATAATCTTACGTTAATATTTACTATTAACAAATAAATTTGGTCCAAAAAATTAATCAATCAATCGATCATTTGACCAAATCCAAATCCAAATCCAAATCCAAATCCGAAGCCGAAGCCGTAGCCGTAGCCGAAGCCGAGCCGAGCGAGCGACGACGACGACGGCGCGAGGCTTGCTTTCTTCTTAACTCTTTAAGAGCTACAAGAAGAGCAATTATATATATACCCACCAAAAATGTCTTCCACTTCCAATATGGGACAATGTCTCATTGTTAAGAGGGGGAAACTTAAAATTTTACTCAAAATTTCATTTTCCCTCCATTTCCCATTCACCCTCATTTTAAGAATATTACATCTTAAATTAAAACCTCAACAATCCCCCACATGAATGGGGAATGGCTATATCATGGAAGTATGCATGGAAAAACTGTGTGATTTACAAGCAAGGATTAATCGCATCTGGATAAGTAGGTTTCCCTTTGAACTTTCCGTAGTAAACTTATGTCGGATATACTCGGTCAATCGGTAGATTTGATATCTTTGAACCGTCGATCTTTGGTGTATACCTAGACAACCATAAGTCACACAATCAACCCTTAACCGTCTTTGGTTCTCATTGTTGTGTTCGTTTCAGCCATGAACACCGCCTGGTTTCATAAGTGCGTAGAGAACTGGCCTTACAAAGTTCTCCTTGAAGCGGCTAACACTTCACACTTACATAGGTGATTCCTAAACGTGTCATCCTGTAGATACACTATTTGATATACCCCGTATCAAATTTAGAAATCATTAAAAAGCCTTAATGCTTTATCCTTGGTACTGAACATTGTCTCATCACGAGAATGGACTAAAATTTTATTTGACAATGTTGAACCGTCATTAATGACTTTGTTTGATCTCCTTGAACCTAGATCTTGGGATCTCCAGTCTTCTAGGTAGAGTTACCGCCACAATGACTTGTTCTCGGCCATAGCCCCATTCCCCATGTATGGTTATTCAATATGGATTCTATTTCACTATTGACTGTCTCTTTCCAAAACAATGATTCCGAAGAAGTCATAGCTTCTTTAAATGTTTGAGGCTCATTCTCCAATAAGAAAGTCACAAAATCTGGTCCAAATGAAGTAGACGTCCTTTGACGTTTACTGCGTCTTGGATCCTCCTGATTATATGTACTTTCTTTTGTTTCTTCCCGAGATCGTTTAGATCCTTCACCAAACGACTCACATTCCTTTTTATACGGATATATATTTTCAAAGAACTCAGCATTATCTGATTCTATAACCGTATTATTATGAATGTCGGGATTTTCTGATTTATGAACCAGAAATCGATATGCTTTACTATTTGTCGCATATCCTATGAAAACACAATCAACGGTTTTCGGTCCTATCTTTACCCTTTTGGGTTTAGGAACTTGCACTTTTGCCAAACACCCCCACACTTTAAAATAATTCAAGTTGGGCTTCCTTCCTTTCCATTGTTCATATGGAATGGATTGTGTTTTGCTATGGGGCACTCGATTTAATATTCGATTAGCCGTAAGAATGGCTTCCCCCCACAAGTTCTGTGGCAAACCAGAACTTATCAACAACGCATTCATCATCTCCTTTAATGTGCGATTTTTTCTTTCCGCAATCCCATTAGATTGGGGCGTGTAAGGGGCTGTTGTTTGATGAATAATTCCATATTCTAAACATATTTCTTCAAAAGGAGATTCATATTCACCACCCCTATCACTTCTTATCATTTTAACTTTCTTGTTAAGTTGCGTTTCAACTTCATTTTTGTATTGCCTGAATGCGTCTATTGCTTCATCTTTACTATTCAGTAAGTAAACGTAGCAATATCGAGTACCATCGTCAATAAAAGTTATGAAATACTTCTTTCCACCGCGAGATGGTATTGACTTCATGTCACAAATATCTGTGTGAATTAAGTCTAAAGGATTTGAATTCCTTTCAACTGACTTATAAGGATGTTTAACATATTTAGATTCCACACATATTTGACATCTTAATTTTTCGCATTCAAACTTGGGCAGTACTTCCAAGTTAATCATTTTCCGCAAGGTTTTATAATTGACATGACCCAAACGTACATGCCATAAATCATTTGACTCAAGTAAGTAAGAAGAAGCTGAAATATTATTATTATTTTCAACGACCATTACATTTAGGTTGAAAAGGCCCTCGGTGAGGTAACCTTTTCCCACAAATATTCCATTCTTACTAATTACAACCTTGTTGGATACAAAAACGCACTTAAAACCGTGCGTAACAAGAAGTCCAGTAGAGACTAAATTCTTTCTCATTTCGGGAACATGAAGGACATTGTTCAAAGTCATGACCTTGCCAGAAGTCATTTTTAGAAATACCTTCCCATATCCTTCAACTTTTGCTGTTGAAGCATTTCCCATATAAACTGTCTCTCCGGGTTCAGCAAGAGCATAGGTAGCAAAAGCCTCTCTAACTGCACAAACATGGCGAGTGGCTCCTGAATCAAACCACCACATTTTAGGATTTCCCACCAAGTTACATTCAGAGAGCATGGCACACAAGTTATCAACATCATCATGGTTTACTACCATGTTTGCTTGACCCCTTTTCTTGTCTTTCTTCGGAGCACGACACTCCGTAGACTTGTGTCCAGTTTTCCCACAGTTGTAGCAGTTTCCACTGAACCGCTTCTTGCTTGGGTTGTACTTCGGACCAGAAGCCTTTTTCCTCTTCTTGTTAGCTTCAACAATATTTGCTCCCATTATTGTTGAATTTCCACGGCCTCTCCTTTCAGCAGCTTTATTGTCCTCTTCGATTCTCAACCGAACAATGAGATCTTCAAGGGACATTTCCTTTCGTTTGTGTTTCAAATAATTTTTGAAGTCCTTCCACAATGGAGGCAACTTCTCAATCATTGCTGCTACTTGGAATGCTTCGTTGATTACAAGACCTTCAGCAAGTAGATCATGAATAATCACTTGCAATTCCTGGACTTGAGTAATAACAGACTTGGTATCTATCATTTTGTAGTCCAGAAATTTTGCGGCAACGAATTTCTTCATCCCGGCATCTTCAGTCTTATATTTCTTTTCAAGCGCATTCCACAATTCTTTGGATGTCTCCATGCTACTGTATACATTATACAGATTATCATCCAGTCCGCTAAGAATATAATTCTTACATAAAAAATCAGAATGCTTCCACGCTTCAATCACGAGAAAGCGTTCATTATCTGGAGTTTTATCCGGCAGATCAGGAACATCTTCCTTGATGAACTTCTGTAGACATAACGTAGTCAAGTAGAAGAACATCTTCTGCTGCCAGCGCTTGAAATCAATCCCGGAAAATTTTCCGGGTTTTTCTGCCGGTGCCAACGCCGGTGTTCGGCTTGTCGTTGCGTTGGCAGTTGCCATCGGAACAGCTTGGTTCTCGTTTTCAGTCATCATCTTTTCTGTAAAAGAATGACACAAACAAACGTTTAATACACGTTTTCAAACTGGAGTAAAAATCACGTAGATTTTAATATCCAACAAAACGCCACGAAGGCTTAACTCTCCAAAACGGGAGTACACAAACCACAAAGGTTTTAGTTTGCAGAATAATTAGAATACTACAAATACAGAAATAAATATTAAATTCCTTAAGATTGTTGTTTCCCGTCAATATAGCTGTATTTGTAAATAATAATTCTAATTCTGCAAAATATAAATTTACGTAATAAAACAGTAAATAATTCGAGCCCACTGAATTCACAGTGTTTCCTTAAGGAATTTAATCCCCTCCTAGTACCCAAGGTAATGGATTATTTCCTCCCAGGATAGAACGAATAACACACTGGTGTAGCGGTACTTCAAACCCCAGTGTTTCAGCGAACACAAAGTTCGGTAGCAAATCACACTTACAGTTGCTTTGTTTGAAGTTAAAAACAATGCAGAACGAAGGAGTATATACTCAGAAGAACGTATGGAAGTTCTGAGAGGAAGGAGTGCAATGTATAGCCAATTGTATGTTGAGTTCTTGGTAATTTCAGTTGAGTTCCGAGTGTTTCACTTCAACATTTGCTGCTCCTATTTATAGCAACCAAGAGGGAGTGCAAGCCAAACGTCCACCCTTCATGGTGGAGCAAGCATTACATTCATGGTGGAGCAAGCACTTCATGGTGGAGCAAGCACTTCATGGTGGGAAGACCATTATCCGGCTGCCAATGATCAAATACACGGATTGGAAAATATCCGTTACAAATACGGATAATCTTACGTTAATATTTACTATTAACAAATAAATTTGGTCCAAAAAATTAATCAATCAATCGATCATTTGACCAAATCCAAATCCAAATCCAAATCCGAAGCCGAAGCCGAAGCCGTAGCCGTAGCCGTAGCCGAAGCCGAGCCGAGCGAGCGACGACGACGACGGCGCGAGGCTTGCTTTCTTCTTAACTCTTTAAGAGCTACAAGAAGAGCAATTATATATATACCCACCAAAAATGTCTTCCACTTCCAATATGGGACAATGTCTCATTGTTAAGAGGGGGAAACTTAAAATTTTACTCAAAATTTCATTTTCCCTCCATTTCCCATTCACCCTCATTTTAAGAATATTACATCTTAAATTAAAACCTCAACAATCCCCCACATGAATGGGGAATGGCTATATCATGGAAGTATGCATGGAAAAACTGTGTGATTTACAAGCAAGGATTAATCGCATCTGGATAAGTAGGTTTCCCTTTGAACTTTCCGTAGTAAACTTATGTCGGATATACTCGGTCAATCGGTAGATTTGATATCTTTGAACCGTCGATCTTTGGTGTATACCTAGACAACCATAAGTCACACAATCAACCCTTAACCGTCTTTGGTTCTCATTGTTGTGTTCGTTTCAGCCATGAACACCGCCTGGTTTCATAAGTGCGTAGAGAACTGGCCTTACAAAGTTCTCCTTGAAGCGGCTAACACTTCACACTTACATAGGTGATTCCTAAACGTGTCATCCTGTAGATACACTATTTGATATACCCCGTATCAAATTTAGAAATCATTAAAAAGCCTTAATGCTTTATCCTTGGTACTGAACATTGTCTCATCATGAGAATGGACTAAAATTTTATTTGACAATGTTGAACCGTCATTAATGACTTTGTTTGATCTCCTTGAACCTAGATCTTGGGATCTCCAGTCTTCTAGGTAGAGTTACCGCCACAATGACTTGTTCTCGGCCATAGCCCCATTCCCCTTGATGATTTCTCAACTACCTCTCTAGTTAGGCCTTTTGTAAGTGGATCCGACACATTATCACTTGACTTTACATAGTCAATCGTGATAATTCCTCTAGAGAGTAATTGCCTAACGGTTTTATGTCTTCGTCGTATATGACGAGATTTACCGTTATACATAATGCTCCCAGCCCTTCCAATTGCCGCTTGACTATCACAATGTATGCATATTGGTGCCAACGGTTTGGGCCAAAATGGAATGTCTTCCAAGAAATTCCGGAGCCATTCAGCTTCTTCACCGGCTTTATCTAAGGCTATGAATTCAGCCTCCATTGTAGAGCGGGCAATACATGTTTGTTTGGACGACTTCCAAGACACCGCTCCTCCACCAATAGTGAATACATATCCACTCGTGGACTTAGAATCAGTTGAACCGGTGATCCAATTTGCATCACAGTATCCCTCAATCACCGCAGGGAAATTACTGTAGTGCAATTCAAAGTTCTGGGTATGTTCTAAATATCCCAAAACTCGTTTCATTGCCATCCAATGAGATTGGCCTGGATTGCTCGTATATCGACTCAGTTTACTTATAGCACAAGCTATATCTGGTCGTGTACAATTCATGATATACATTAAGCATCCCAATACACGAGCATAATCCAATTGTGATATGCTTTGGCCTTTGTTCTTTGCTAATGCAAGATTCACGTCAATTGGAGTCTTTGCAACTTTAAAGCCCAAGTGCTTGAATTTTTTCAAGTACTGTCTTAATATAATGAGATTGTGACAATGCCAGACCTTGAGGAGTCTTATTGATCTTAATTCCCAGAATTAAATCAGCAATTCCCAAGTCTTTCATATCAAACTTGCTATTGAGCATACGCTTAGTAGCATTTATGTTGGCAATGTCATTACTCATTATCAACATATCATCCACATATAGGCAAACAATGACTATGTGATTTGGAACATTTTTAATGTACACGCATTTATCACATTCATTTATCTTAAAACCATTTGACAACATTGTTTGGTCAAATTTCGCATGCCATTGTTTGGGTGCTTGTTTTAGTCCGTAAAGAGACTTAACAAGTCTACATACCTTCTTTTCTTTACCTGGAACCACAAACCCTTCAGGTTGTTCCATGTAAATTTCTTCCTCCAACTCTCCATTTAAGAAGGCCGTCTTAACATCCATTTGATGAATTTCAAGACCATACACTGCAGCTAATGCTATTAACATCCGTATGGACGTAATTCTTGTAACTGGAGAGTACGTATCAAAGTAGTCTAGACCTTCTCGTTGTCTATACCCTTTGACTACGAGCCTTGCCTTGAATTTATCAATAGTTCCATCATCTTTGATTTTTCTCTTAAAAATCCATTTAGAACCCAAAGGTTTATTTCCAGGAGGAAGATCAACCAATTCCCATGTATGGTTATTCAATATGGATTCTATTTCACTATTGACTGTCTCTTTCCAAAACAATGATTCCGAAGAAGTCATAGCTTCTTTAAATGTTTGAGGCTCATTCTCCAATAAGAAAGTCACAAAATCTGGTCCAAATGAAGTAGACGTCCTTTGACGTTTACTGCGTCTTGGATCCTCCTGATTATATGTACTTTCTTTTGTTTCTTCCCGAGATCGTTTAGATCCTTCACCAAACGACTCACATTCCTTTTTATACGGATATATATTTTCAAAGAACTCAGCATTATCTGATTCTATAACCGTATTATTATGAATGTCGGGATTTTCTGATTTATGAACCAGAAATCGATATGCTTTACTATTTGTCGCATATCCTATGAAAACACAATCAACGGTTTTCGGTCCTATCTTTACCCTTTTGGGTTTAGGAACTTGCACTTTTGCCAAACACCCCCACACTTTAAAATAATTCAAGTTGGGCTTCCTTCCTTTCCATTGTTCATATGGAATGGATTGTGTTTTGCTATGGGGCACTCGATTTAATATTCGATTAGCCGTAAGAATGGCTTCCCCCCACAAGTTCTGTGGCAAACCAGAACTTATCAACAACGCATTCATCATCTCCTTTAATGTGCGATTTTTTCTTTCCGCAATCCCATTAGATTGGGGCGTGTAAGGGGCTGTTGTTTGATGAATAATTCCATATTCTAAACATATTTCTTCAAAAGGAGATTCATATTCACCACCCCTATCACTTCTTATCATTTTAACTTTCTTGTTAAGTTGCGTTTCAACTTCATTTTTGTATTGCCTGAATGCGTCTATTGCTTCATCTTTACTATTCAGTAAGTAAACGTAGCAATATCGAGTACCATCGTCAATAAAAGTTATGAAATACTTCTTTCCACCGCGAGATGGTATTGACTTCATGTCACAAATATCTGTGTGAATTAAGTCTAAAGGATTTGAATTCCTTTCAACTGACTTATAAGGATGTTTAACATATTTAGATTCCACACATATTTGACATCTTAATTTTTCGCATTCAAACTTGGGCAGTACTTCCAAGTTAATCATTTTCCGCAAGGTTTTATAATTGACATGACCCAAACGTACATGCCATAAATCATTTGACTCAAGTAAGTAAGAAGAAGCTGAAATATTATTATTATTTTCAACGACCATTACATTTAGGTTGAAAAGGCCCTCGGTGAGGTAACCTTTTCCCACAAATATTCCATTCTTACTAATTACAACCTTGTTGGATACAAAAACGCACTTAAAACCGTGCGTAACAAGAAGTCCAGTAGAGACTAAATTCTTTCTCATTTCGGGAACATGAAGGACATTGTTCAAAGTCATGACCTTGCCAGAAGTCATTTTTAGAAATACCTTCCCATATCCTTCAACTTTTGCTGTTGAAGCATTTCCCATATAAACTGTCTCTCCGGGTTCAGCAAGAGCATAGGTAGCAAAAGCCTCTCTAACTGCACAAACATGGCGAGTGGCTCCTGAATCAAACCACCACATTTTAGGATTTCCCACCAAGTTACATTCAGAGAGCATGGCACACAAGTTATCAACATCATCATGGTTTACTACCATGTTTGCTTGACCCCTTTTCTTGTCTTTCTTCGGAGCACGACACTCCGTAGACTTGTGTCCAGTTTTCCCACAGTTGTAGCAGTTTCCACTGAACCGCTTCTTGCTTGGGTTGTACTTCGGACCAGAAGCCTTTTTCCTCTTCTTGTTAGCTTCAACAATATTTGCTCCCATTATTGTTGAATTTCCACGGCCTCTCCTTTCAGCAGCTTTATTGTCCTCTTCGATTCTCAACCGAACAATGAGATCTTCAAGGGACATTTCCTTTCGTTTGTGTTTCAAATAATTTTTGAAGTCCTTCCACAATGGAGGCAACTTCTCAATCATTGCTGCTACTTGGAATGCTTCGTTGATTACAAGACCTTCAGCAAGTAGATCATGAATAATCACTTGCAATTCCTGGACTTGAGTAATAACAGACTTGGTATCTATCATTTTGTAGTCCAGAAATTTTGCGGCAACGAATTTCTTCATCCCGGCATCTTCAGTCTTATATTTCTTTTCAAGCGCATTCCACAATTCTTTGGATGTCTCCATGCTACTGTATACATTATACAGATTATCATCCAGTCCGCTAAGAATATAATTCTTACATAAAAAATCAGAATGCTTCCACGCTTCAATCACGAGAAAGCGTTCATTATCTGGAGTTTTATCCGGCAGATCAGGAACATCTTCCTTGATGAACTTCTGTAGACATAACGTAGTCAAGTAGAAGAACATCTTCTGCTGCCAGCGCTTGAAATCAATCCCGGAAAATTTTCCGGGTTTTTCTGCCGGTGCCAACGCCGGTGTTCGGCTTGTCGTTGCGTTGGCAGTTGCCATCGGAACAGCTTGGTTCTCGTTTTCAGTCATCATCTTTTCTGTAAAAGAATGACACAAACAAACGTTTAATACACGTTTTCAAACTGGAGTAAAAATCACGTAGATTTTAATATCCAACAAAACGCCACGAAGGCTTAACTCTCCAAAACGGGAGTACACAAACCACAAAGGTTTTAGTTTGCAGAATAATTAGAATACTACAAATACAGAAATAAATATTAAATTCCTTAAGATTGTTGTTTCCCGTCAATATAGCTGTATTTGTAAATAATAATTCTAATTCTGCAAAATATAAATTTACGTAATAAAACAGTAAATAATTCGAGCCCACTGAATTCACAGTGTTTCCTTAAGGAATTTAATCCCCTCCTAGTACCCAAGGTAATGGATTATTTCCTCCCAGGATAGAACGAATAACACACTGGTGTAGCGGTACTTCAAACCCCAGTGTTTCAGCGAACACAAAGTTCGGTAGCAAATCACACTTACAGTTGCTTTGTTTGAAGTTAAAAACAATGCAGAACGAAGGAGTATATACTCAGAAGAACGTATGGAAGTTCTGAGAGGAAGGAGTGCAATGTATAGCCAATTGTATGTTGAGTTCTTGGTAATTTCAGTTGAGTTCCGAGTGTTTCACTTCAACATTTGCTGCTCCTATTTATAGCAACCAAGAGGGAGTGCAAGCCAAACGTCCACCCTTCATGGTGGAGCAAGCATTACATTCATGGTGGAGCAAGCACTTCATGGTGGAGCAAGCACTTCATGGTGGGAAGACCATTATCCGGCTGCCAATGATCAAATACACGGATTGGAAAATATCCGTTACAAATACGGATAATCTTACGTTAATATTTACTATTAACAAATAAATTTGGTCCAAAAAATTAATCAATCAATCGATCATTTGACCAAATCCAAATCCAAATCCAAATCCGAAGCCGAAGCCGAAGCCGAAGCCGTAGCCGTAGCCGTAGC